>NW_025322309.1:0-38038 GCF_019176455.1 Solea senegalensis | reverse complement strand
TTGCAGCGATTAGGAGGTTTTTAATCATGAAAACAAGTTAATATATGTAAGTAGACATCCATAACTAACATATATGTGTGATACAAGCATTCTATGTCGCCTTTAATACTTTCACCCGCTACTTAAACTCTAACTTTCACTCTCACGATTCACCTACTGTGGTTTTTCTTTGCTAGCGTGACAAGTTAGCTTAGCAGCGATGGCTTCTCCTTCTCCTGCTCTCTCCTGTGTTGTGTGCCACATGTTGAGTTACTCCTCTGCCTCCTTTAGTGATAAAGATACTGGAGGTGAGGCTTAGTGAGGTAGAAACTCAGCTTCGCACCATAGAAGCTAAGTCAGTTAGCCACTCCCCTGGCATTAGCTCCCTCAGCAGCTCCCGTGCAGCTGGAGCAGCTCTCTTATCTAGAAGTTTAGGGAAGTCTATTAGAAACCCAACACCGTGACAATCCAGAGTTGAGACCAGGGCCTGTTTCAGAAAGCAGGTTCAACAAACTCTGAGTTAAAACCTTAACTCTAGATTGACCATTTTTTGGTTTCACAACAGCTGATCAGCATTAGTTCAGTTCATTCTTTACTCAGCGTGTGCATTGGGAATGAAAAAAGCCATCATCAATGGAGCTCTGATACTATGATTCACCGTGGCAACGGGTAAACAAACACGTCGTCGTTGCTCGCTCTCGCTGTCAAGTTTACCTCAAAAAACCACACACTCTTCACTCTCTCACCTCCGGTCTGAACCTGTCAATCACACCTTAATCAAATCAGTGACCAGGATCACGCTTCTTCTCAATCAGAACTTCCTCTCTCCCCATGAGTTTCTTCAAAATGAAATGAAATATTTAAACATGAACATTTATGTCATTTATTACACCATACTCTTTTATCAACCTATTTAACCTTTATGAACTATTCCTTTTACATTTTTAATACACTTTTAATAACATTTTAACCAAATATGAACTTTTATAATTCATTAATTATTCATTATTTTTTTTAGTAAGGATTCTTAACCAGGTTACACTGAAATGAGATTTATGTGTGAATCAAATGACATTTCCTGGTCAAAAGTAACTCCAAGGTTCCTTACAGTGGTCACAACTGGGAGCCATGGTGATGTCATCTAAAGTGACAATGTGATCAGAAAGTTTTTCTCTGAGGTGTTTAGGGCCGAGTATAAAAGTTTAAAAGTAGAAAGTTACAGGTCATCCGGGACTTAATGTCTCTGAGACTTTCCTGGAGTTGAACAACCTGATTTATTTCATTCGGCCTCATTGATAAGAGCAGAATGGGAGGGTGGGGCTATGCCCCTGTGTAGTCAAAGGTGTGTGGGGTGGGAAGGGGTCAGTCACTGTCTGTGGGATAGTAGGTGCAGGGAGAATGGGGCTGTGATCCAATACGGGCAGGGTGTCCGCATCCCCAGCAGAGCAGGGGGCGTTGGGGAGGGCGTGTGGCACTCCGGATCACTTCCGTCATGTCAGCGCATGCAGCGGTTCTCACCGTAGGATCACTTTCTCCAGGGCCGCTTTGGTCCCGCCCTCCACAGTCCCCCTCTCCAGAGCCAGCTCCAAAGCCTCTTGTAAGGAGCGGGGATGGGCGAGATGGGTCTGAATGCGCAGCCTCCTGGGGGTTATGGCTCGGATGAACTGGTCCCTGGCTGGGTCTGTAGTCTGTAGTGCTCCATGATGTTGTCTGTGTACAGTGCCTTGAGATAATATATGTCATAAATGCAATAGAATTCTCTGAAATCACTGGTATGGAAATATTTTGTGTTCCCCTGTGAATGTTGTCAACAATGTTCTTGTCATGGTGTGTAAACCATGTTATGTGTGAGTAGCAAAGCACAGGACGTCTCCACATGCATCATGAGGTCGTAGACATAACTCTGAAAACAACTCTGTTAACACAGATAACTCTTCTGTCCTCATTTGGAGCAAAACTTGCTCTAAATTCAACTTGCACTAAAGCGGTAACTAGTGCTATAGACGTGTTTGTAGCATCAGAAAAGTGACCTTAGGTGGAAAAGCCTGGATTTAAACATGTTCTGAATGTACTGAACCACGCTACCAAATGTCAAGGAGGTCAAATCTTACTAGAAAGGTGTTTCCTTCCATGTATGATCATGTTATTGGAGGTCAGAGGTCAGATTGATGGACCTTCAGAGCAACACAGACTTGGAAGTTAGAGTTCATCTTCCTCTTCCCAGTCATCAGAGTCATTGATGAGGTCTTTGTGTCCATTCTTCAAACCAGGAGGGTCCTGGGTTCTTCGTGAGGACCAGATCTCTCTACTCCTATCTCAGCAACGTGGGCCACAAATATTTAAGCAACCCTGCTCCCCAAGAAGTTAAACCTAGGAAATAAGAACCATGTTCTTAGTGAAGTGTGTTCATTCTCATAATGTCATACCATTCTGCACTGGTACAGTTTTGATTTCCTGTACCCAGAGGACACATTTAACATTTAGATTTTAGAGTCACTGGAGACGGTGTTTGAATGTGTTTGTTCACGTGACATTTTGGACATTTCCTTTATTGTTGTGCTGTCTGTCTGTAACTGTGTTGTTCTGTGATTGTCTGACAGTTGTCTCTTGGAAATGAGAGCCTGTGTCTCAGTGAGAAATAAAGGTTAAATAAATAATAATAAAAACCACACTGCACTGTCCAATTTCTCTCTATTTTCAACTTATTATGTGTTTGCATTTTTAATGGGTCACATAGAAAAATAACATAACGTTTTCCCGAGTGTCAGTTCCTGTTTCAGTCATAAACACGTCCCATTTCTAATGTACACTCTATCACATCAGAGTATGAGGTTTACTGCATTTACAGTAAAGTCTGTAATGATTACACTCATCACATTCAAACATTTTCAGTGCAAAAGCCTCTGGTTAGAAACACAATAACATTGTACCATTAAACAGCATAAAGCACATTACCAATGAACATTTTCCATAAACCAGTGCAGCTTCAATATTCTTCACAGTTTTTATGAAGCAACGACATAAATCTTCTGTGCAAAGTCAATAAACAGAATACTTGCAATATGCCTGCAGGTCATCCCTCAGTGTGTCACAGGGCGTTCTGATCCATTCATACAGACCCACGGGGCGCCTGGAACCCTGAGCAGTGAAGCCTTGATGGTAGGCTTTGCCCTGATCTAAGAGAGAAGTGAGTGAAGCCAGTCCTGCATGCGAGGGAGAGGGTGTTTGTTGGTCGTTGATACAAAGACGTAATGACTAGGGTCCTTTTTTTCTCTCACACAGGTGCGGCGTACGGGGACTGAGACTTTACGATCCATCCTCTCATCAACAACTCCTGTGTGTACTTTTTTATTTCCTGTACAGAAGAATGAGCCTCCTGAACAGGGATATCATCCTTGACCCTGGTTTGCATCTGTAGGGATAACATCCAATGTCACTGTGGTCACAGGCAGACACTGCAGACTCTTCATAAAGCATTTCCTCAGTGACTTAGATCAGCAGGTGGTCTCCACAGCTAACTGCAGCCTGTGCTGTCTCAACCTGTCGTGTCTCGTCGTGTTTTCCATCTCAGTGACTTTGGCTGTTCTGATTCTCTTTGGCTGACATGTGACCACCTGCTGTCACTGAGGCTCTTTTAGACACTTTGCTGTTCTAGAACACTTCTTCATTCTAGTGGTTTGTATCGGACCACAGGTCCAGAGGTGTTGTAGCTCAGTAGTAGAGCCAGTCGTCTTTCAACGTAAGGGTTGGGGGTTTGATTCCTGCTTCTGCCGTCTGTGCTGGCAGATAGAAAAATGTGCTGCACATAGATGTGCTGTATGAAAGTGTGTGTGATGGGGTTTGAGTGGTCATCTAGACTAGAAGACTAGAAAACCCTTTACCTGCAGCACACATGCATCATTGTTCCCACTCTGACAGTAGCTATGCTGTAGCTTTGTGGCCTTTGGACTTGGATGAGGTGTATAATAGCTTCAGCTTGTTCTTCTACACCAAGAGCTTTGCAGAGCCCTTGCAGAGGAGGTTGACAACCATGGCAGACACATCAGCGTTGGACTTGTGTATGAGAGTGGTTCTCTGTTTGCAGCAGACAGGTCAAGGCTCTCTCCTGGATCAAGAAGCTCTCCAGGTGGTCGCACTGTGTAATTGGGGATGGACGTCTCTGTCTTCAGGACCAACACGGTCTTACTCCCAAGTCGTCCCATGCGTGACGATCGGGCAGCGTCCCCTCGCGTCAGTTCTTAACGTACTGGGTACCCCTTTAGCGTCAATTTTCAACGCTTGGGGTAGTCAGGTTGACTTCTATAGAGCTCCCATAACGTCTGCATATGACGCCACGGGACCGAGTCAGGGAGACCGCAGTCCGTTGTGTGCTGATGAATACGGGGCTATACTGCTGATCGATGAATTAATGAAATGAATTAGACAGGTGACATATGGAGATAAAATTCTTAAATGTACGCTTTAAAATGTGTCAGGTGAAGAAAAGAAGTTGTTGTTAGCATCTTTAGGAGAGCAGGGTAGTCATTTGGTGTAACTGTGAATTATTGAAGACATTGAGGTATAACTTGCTGCACCAAATGCACGTAGGGTTAGCTAACACGTGATGCTGTAAGCCAGTAGTTAGCACATGATGCTTTTTCCGTGCTCAATTCAACTTTATGTTATATACGTAGGCCCACCACTTCATTTGAAGGGCTGTAGAAGACTGACATGAAACTGTCTGAACCATTTGTACACTGGCTTACTGGGTCAAAGTTTGGATTGATTGATTTGATTTGACCATTATTGATATAGTATGAATCAAGCACTCTGTGTGTCATAGATTCAAATACAAAATAGTCAGGGATGACACAATAAAGCCCATAGGCTCATTTCCATTGTGGTCCCTAGCACAATGGAATCATTCTGGGCACAGTCATAGTAAAATAGTACAATGTAAATAGAATAGAATATAGGCTATACATAATTGCTTTATAATTTAGCAGTCCAGCATATGATAAATGGAGAGGGAGAGTAGTGATTCATTGTTATTTAAACCTGCATGCCTATGAAGCCCATTTGAATTGAATTGAATTGAAATGACTAGTGTGAACGGTCAGTATGTTGGTAGTCTTAAGTATGATGTCAACGTTCTGATGAGGAGAACACAGATGTCAAATCTAGGCTGTTCAATTCTGAATAGTTGGTTCAAAGTGTTTTCTCTCCAACAGGTCCTTCAATTGTCTTCTTCCATTTGTCCCTCCTTGAAGCATCGTTTCTAAAACGCAAACCAAAGGCACTTTTTAGAGCCACGTCTGTCTGTCTTGTTATCCTGCCCGTGCTGTGTTGTACTTGTCAGTCTTTCTGTTGCTGTTTGTGTATCTTTCTGTCAGTATTAAGTTCTTGTCTGTAAAAAAATATCTTGTTATCTGTCTTGTTTTTGTTTATATCAGTGTGTGTCATGACACGTCCAAAGTTCAGGCCCTGTCCATCTTGCCAGACACTCAATGCTGCAAGCCTCAAAACTTGCAGCATGTGTTATGTGAGCCTGTCAATGAAGAAGAAGTTGAAGGAAAAGACAGCATCATTGGACAGCAAGTGGGGTCAAGGTATCGTCCCAAACCGGAATGTTGGCCGCATTATTGATTCAGCCCGTATTGCAGTAAGTGAAAAGGCTCATTTTTATTCATTTGATCTAAATCAAACAAGTCGCGGCTCCTTTTCTTCCACTGTACTCCATTAACTGCCATTAAATGCTTGCTACAGTACTAAAGTGTCCAATCATGCTATGGGTTTAACTAATGTGTGCCAACTGGTTACTTTTTATTTCAGGTGCGAAAACTTGAGGCCATAGGCTACAAGACCATTTTATTTATGGGAAAAAAAGACAAGAAGGCCTCTAACAAGTGGGTAGCTGACATAATAACCCATTTGCCCCTCACATCTACCACCAAAAACTTCTTGGAGAAGATGAGGAGGGCTTATGAATTTCTTTTGACTAAGGGTAAGAGCAAGATTTTTTGTTCAGAATGCCTTTGTTTGAAACATATATTTGAGTTTTAATTTGAGAAGAATTGAAAAATATATTTGAATGACCTCAACAGAACCGCAGCCCAACACTGACCCATCAGCAGAGCCTGATAACCCCACCATGGAGCAGGGTGACAGCCCCGTCGAGGGTATGGGCCACAGCCAGGACGAGGAGCAGCACAGCAGCCTCGCCATGGAGCAACGTGACCACACCTAGGAGACTGTATTTGTCCTGAACCTTGTCCCTTGTCCGTCTCTCTCTTCTTCTTCTTGTTCTACCTCTACCACTGTTGCAGCAATGAAGAAGAGGAAGAGAGGAAATGACTCCCAGTTAAAAAAGGAGGGGCTTAAGAAGAAAAAGGGTCAGTTTTGTTTTGTATGCATTAATAAATTGGCTCCCAGACTCATTTGACTTTGGGCAATTATTGGTTGGAAAAGCCAGGCTTCATTCGGGTCATTGAATCAGGATCCAGTACACAATATTCTATTCTTCTATATTTAATGACCTGAGTGTTGGTTGGCACTCTGAAGCGGCCACAGTTTACATTAACATTAACCAGAGACATGATTAATGTTGATTTCTGACTTGTCTTTGCTAACTTGCAGTGATCAGTAGTGAAGCCACATGCAGTCGCATTACCAAAATGCATCTTGTCCAAACAGTTAATCTCACCTCTCAAACCAGCAAAACATTTCATGCGTCAAAATCAGCTTGTTGGACCAAAACACTGGCAACAATTCTCAGCCAGAAAACACACACTGTCACACGTAACACATTGTAACAACTAGCAGAAATTGAGTAAAGGTACGCACCAAGCAAAGGAAAACAAATGTTTTGATTTCTCTGTGTATCACATAAGCCGTTTCCTCATTGATTCAGTCCATCAAAGAATTGGCATGGAAGCGCATTCATTGTCCAGCAAAAGCCCAGCATAATGCATGTACAAGTACACTACAATGTTTATTGTGTATATAATGTATGATCTCAGTTTTTGACACGTAGGATCAACTAACTATTTGTTACACGTTAAGAATATTATTTCATTTGCTTCCATTTCCTTTGTCTATATCTCTGTGTCAAGTCATTTACAGTACTTTTGAAAGCAAAAACAAGTTGATGAAATTCCAGGGCTGCAACTATAATAATTACACAACAAAGCAACACGTGTAGTATAATGATTTATACTGTACAGGAATGTGACGCTTCTAGTCCTTCCTCTCTCCTGGATTTGGCAGCTGTTTGGAATGATTATTTCATTTTATCTTGGATTCATTTATACTAAGATATTTTCTACATATATATATTTCAACATGGTTAGTGCAGAAATTCAAGAACTCTAAGTGTTTTGAATATGTTTTAACAGTTATGAAAACAGTAAACATTAAGTTTATGAAGAGTTTTGACAATGTGACTTCAGTCCTATGAAAACCCAGTGCGGTTCATCTTGCAGTGTGGCGAAAACAAAGGACAAAACAGAATACAGATCACCTAACATAAATCCACTTCTTGACTAAAAACTCAGTACTTTGATATTTGATGAAGCTACAAAGCATTGCATTCATGGCTTCATAAACTTTTCTTCTCTTTTCCTCATATTAGGTTGTCGAAAATGTAGTAGACAGAAAATATTCCAGTTTGGCTCAATTTCTGGGAGAAGGATACATGAGGTAAGATTTTATAGCATGTTCATTTTCTATATTCTTCATTTGGTTTCTTGTTTGTCTCAGTGAGTCATTCTTGCCTTTCAAAGATACAACTATCCAGTGGTTGTATGAACAGCTCAAATGATTGTTCCTTATCTCTGTGTGTGAGTGTAGGGGAAAGAAGAAGTGAAAGTGTGCTGGTTGCCTTGCTCTATGTGCTAAGACTTCATACACAATTGTTCTATCTCCACTACTGTTTCATGAAGAGTCCAAGAAAGTGTTGCAGCATGTTTGTAGGACCATAACAAAAGTAGCACATGTGTCATGTATTTGCTGCACCTCCTGTTTGAACTTGGTGAGCCCATGGTAGCTGAGAGCTATCCTCACAATTGTGGGGAAAAGAGGTGTAGTGCCTGGGGTAGATAGGTTGTAGGAACCTATTCCAGCAGCATTTTGCAGTGAGGATGAGAGCAGTGTCAGCAGCGATATTAGAATACATGAAGGATAACAGGGCAGGAAGAAGCAGTAAGAAAGATGAGGAAGAGGAGAAGACTTAGGAATAGCAGTGGGAATTTTAGGGAACTCCATTTCCATTTCCAGAAGGAGAGTTACCTTAAACTACATGACTCTGTGAACAGAACCTGATGGCCGGCAGGTTTTCTTCAACAAACCATTGGTTTCTCTGTGTATCACATAAGCTGTTTCCTGATTGATTCAGTCCATAAAAACATTGATTCCATCTCTTGATTATATTTCTCAACTCAGCATAATGCATGTGCTTTTTTTTATAAGTTCCACTACAATGTTTATTGTGTATATAATGTAAGATCTCAGTTTTAAAATTCTAAATGGGTGTGAAGCGTTACTAACTATTTGTTTCTTTCACTCAGGATGTAAATGTTCCCACTGTTCGCCAGAATAGAATTTATACAATGAAGAAAAAATACAATCCAAATCATATTTGTGATAAGCCTATATGTTAATATTTCTGAGTGAAGAAGAAACAATGACTCTCTTAAATAGACTGTGAATAGCAAATCTTGATTCAAGGAAATGTAAGTATGTTCCATGATTAACTAATGGAACACAGAATCAAACTTTATTGTGAAGTTATTGATACTTTTGACCAATGTAACTGTTTTATTTACAGAGAAATCTTCTCAATCTGCATATACATGCATTAGAATGGTAGTATCAGAGATCCATTTCTGAAGGCTTTTTTTGTTTACCATTGTCACGTGGGCTGTAACGGGGACGTAACAACCATGAACATGAATTCCGTCAGGTTCAACCAACTCAGAGTTTCAGTCCTGAATCCGACAACTTGAGAGAGAGAAAATACATGGGGTGCATGTGGTGTGACATGGCTGCTGCAGCATGCCCGATTATACAGTATCTAATTGAAAGTGTTACATGGCTTTTGGAGCCACGACCCTACTGAATGTTTCCACAGCTCATGTCTTTTTCTTCTCGACGTGCAGCTATGCAGCCCTCCGACATCAAACAGTGTAGAAAACAAGTACAATCTGTTTCAAATGATGAAGATAAATACCTCATTGTACCAGAAGGCAAGTGAAGTAGCCAAGCTTCTAAAACCTTCAGAACAAACTTCATTATGACTTAGCTCAACTCAACATGCACACATTGAAGCTGGCAGCAACCACAGGCCACTGACTGTAGCAGGTCAAACAAACCCATTGCATCCTGCATATGTACACGTCCCACATCCATTTCCCATGTATTTTAGCTGTTAGGCTCAGAGTTTCCTGCTTTCTGAAACAGCCTCAAACCTTTTCTAGTGTTTTTCTTTTTTTTTACGCAGAGCATAATAAAAAAACATTGCACAAAAGTCATGTGTCTGTGTGTTACAGGCCAAGGTGTTTTTCTTTCAATCTCATCAAGAATACAGAATACTCAAATGTTGAAACTCACTCTGTTTCTTCAAGTGTTCATGTCATAGCTCCTTATTAGACCACATAACCGACCTTTTGACCCTGACCCTGAAAAAGTTGACTTTTTCAATTTCCTCTTCAGTTACATTGAGCCACTCCAACAAACTGAATGTCTGTAAATGAAAACACTCTTAATCATGAATGAAATCCATTCATTTGAGTGTTTTGTTTTGCTTTGTTTAAACATGATCTTAAAGTTTGCACTGTCTGATAACAACTTGTTGTGTTCTGATACTTTGCAGTGGCAAAACCTGGGATGACACATGGGAGCCTGCAAACACATTTGCACAACAACACCACACTGCCACCCCTGAGTCTCCTCCTCCTTCTGGTTCAGTTAGCTGAACCTAACTGGTTGGGCTCTACTCACAGCAGGGGAAAAGAGACAATCGACAGAAATGACTGACACTGAGCTCAAATCAAATACTGTGCTGCAACACGTGTCTTTTGTGTTTATTGAAGGAATGTGTTCATGGATCTTGTGTTCTATGCCATTCACACATCAACCATGTTAAATGACATCTGGTAAACATCAATCATTTATTAAGCTCAACATGTAAGAAAGTCATCATTCTTATACTTCAAGTACCAGCACACTAGGGCTATTGAGTGTTTAGGCTTGCTGAACTTCAGTTAAGTGTTGGCACAGTGCATGTACCCAGTATATGTTTGTGTTTCTTCCAGACAGTTGACACACATTAAGCACGTTTTGTATTTGTCATTAACTGAGGTTGTCATAGTTTGTATGCATGCATGTAGCCTATTTATTTCACACTGAGAGTCAAAATCCACAAGTAGTTTAGTTTTAATGTAAATAGTCATCAAAATAAAGGATAAAGAAATAAAAAGTCTGTTTTATTAGCCAATGCAAGCATTTAACCTACATTAGCATTTGCTCCCCCAAAAGATTTGGTTATATATGCACATATGACACGCCTATTTCAGTTATTACTATTATTGTTATTATTATTGTTATTATTATTATTATTACTGTTATTATTGTTATTATTATTATTATTATTATCATTATTACTGTTATTATTATTGTAGGGCCACACGGTTGTTGGCGTAGTGGTCGTTGGAACAAGGGCCTTTCTGCATGGAGTTTGCATGTTCTCCCAGTGTGTGCGTGTGTGCGTGGGTTCTCTCCGGGTTCTCCGGGTTCCTCCCACAGTCCAAAGACAAACAATATGGGGATTAGGTCAATTGGACACCCTAAATTGACCATAGATAGGTATGAGTGTGAGAGTGAATGGTTGTTTGTCTCTATATGTGTGTGGCCCTGTGATGGACTGGCCAACTGTCCAGGGCGTACCCCGCCTATCGCCCCATGTAGCTGAGATTGGCACAGCACCCCCCGCGACCCTCTGGTGGAGGATAGAGCGGTAGATGATGGATGGATGGATTATTATTATTATTGTTAATATTACTATTTTCACATGAGAGCAATTCATATACAATTATTTAAATATTTTGTTTCAATTGACTCATGATTAAAGAAGAAATGCCGTTGTACAACAATAAGAATAGCCTATGTAGCCCCAGGACGACAGACAGACAGACAGACAAATACATTGATACATATATAGACAGACAGACAGTCTCAATAGTTAAAACACTAAACCCTATTGTCTGAACCAAATGCTCAGTTGCCTGAACCCACTGATTGAATCAATCAGTCTTTTGTCAAAACCATAAGCACTTTTCACCTGTTTAGACACAACTTGCCAACACATTTTCATTGTGATGCACCTGTGCTGCATTATGGTGAGCACAGGTGACACAAGTCAAACACAGTTAAAGCACAAGTGTCACCACGTGAAGACAACAACTCAAAACTGATCACACTTGTGGCTGATGATGTGAGGGAACATATAAGCCAGTTCAGAGAGCACTGGTTTGTGAGGCCCTACGATGGATAGAAATCTGAGAGGAAGAGTTTGTGTGAGAGGAGGTCGAGGAGGTCAGTGAAGATATCTGATGAAATCAGAGCGACTGTGATTGACCATGTTCTTGTCCATGGTATGAGCATGAGGGAGGCCGGACAAAGGCTACAACCAAACATCAGTAGATTCACTGTGTCCACCATAATCCCAAGATTTAGAGAAGAGAACAGGTAATTACCTTTTTTGACATTATAGTACAGTCTGTAAATGTTGACAGCAATTACTGTATGACATACTATATACTGTACCACAGTATACCGTAAGTAAGTACATGTTTCTGTACATCACTGTACCAATGTACTGTAGTATTGTAATGGAGGGTTGGTCTAACTGTTTGTAGGCCTAGTATTCCATGTATATCTTTTGTAACTGCATGTTCTCTTGTTGTAGAATTGAAAGACTGCCACATGGGGGTGGGAGGACAGGTATGTTCTCCCCACACCAAGAGACCCTAATTGTTGATATGGTCCGTGAGAACAACGCCATTAAACTGAGTGAAATTCAGCAGAAGATCATTGAGGACCATGTAAATGTTGAGGGTATCAACAGTGTCAGCCTCTCTACTGTTGATCGTGTCAGACTGTGCATGAAACAGCCTGGATACAGCATGCCAGAGGTTTTTACCCCGTTGCCTGGCCAGACAACATGTGGCCTGTGATGTGGATGAAGTCCTGTGGCCTGACCCAGTACGGAGACATGATGATGTGGCTGAGTAATGCACTTATTTGTATATTTGTGTACTTTATTTTTACATGGGCTTACTGTAGACAAGTGACAAATGCATAAGATTTCTGTTTGTTTTACAAGTGCTACGTGTAAAGATTTCTGTGCTATTATATAATCTATATTCTAAATGCACAGGTGTTTTGTTTTGCAACATGCATTTAGCCTACAGTGAACAATAAACATTTATTTCTCCAGCTTCATGTCCTGAGCATTGTGTTTTCTATTTTTCTACATAGTGTTGAGTGACTGTTCAGTAGTGTTTTTAAGATTCGACAACAAAGTTCAGATTTGAGCACAGATTGAACTGTTTTGAGGTGAAAGTTTGGTTTTGAAAGAAGAGTCTGAGGTTTTGTGAATGTAGCTTGAAAATTGGGTTTTGTGTTCACAGTTTAGAGAAAAGAGAGAGCAGCTTTCAAGAAATGTGTCTAAGCAATCAAGAAAAACTGTAACAGAAGGTGTTTTATCGACTGTGATTGTAAAATGTGAAATGTCTCATTTCATGGCATATTTCAAAGAATATATGGCTCAGGGTATTTGAAAAGTTGAAGTTTATTGTCCTTCCTCTTGAATAAATACAGGTACATTAAAATGTGTTTGAATGAAAGTGATGACCTACATGAAGGACAATTGATACCAAACATCACTATCAAACTTTAACTGAATCAAGTAAATATAAAAACATGTTCCAGTAATACACGTTAGTACAATGGACTTGTAATCATTTGATCAATGTTAATTACATACAAAAGAAAACATGATACAGATAATGGTGTACAACTCAAAATACATATAGCAACAATATGATCAAATATCTATAAGTCAAGTATTTCTTTAAGTTATAAATAATCCAAATGGTGCAAAGGAAATATATATTGAATGTACATGATTACAGTATATGCTTGTTTCCATGTATGTATATACATTATATACAGGATGAGTTCCCCTATACTCATTCAAAAGAGAACATAAACAAGTATCTGTGGTTGTTACGACCAGGCCTAGGAGAAAACCTGATCACAACATCAAATAATGACACTCCCCTTGTCAACTCCCAAGAAAGCACCAGCAACAAGTCAAACAAAGCATTTTAACCAGTTTATTAAAATCAAGTACAAAATGTCTGCTGGCAGTCTTGCTGTGAGTGCTTTGAGGAAGTCCGCTGCAGCTGGGATGATCAGGCCTCTTATTCAGAGTCCTTCCTGTGCAGGACCAATCAGCTCCCAGGATCCACCCTAGACTCACCCACATAGGCCATGCACACCTGCAACCCATCTCACACGCAGACACATACACACAGGGAAGAAGCAGTCACAACCCTGGGGTCGTAACAGTGGTTCATTAAGTCACAACAGCTGGACAGTATGTTATCTAAACTGCTAAACTCTGTTAAGCACATGAAGTGCAGGTAACTTTGTCGGTAGGATACCAGTTACAAACGGGCTGGTTAGTGAACCACGCATGGTTCAACGTGCCAATGGATTCCGTCTTTGTGTATTTTTAGCTAAGGCTGGACCAGAGAATATTTGCTTCAAACAGATTGTTCTTGGTGAATTTTGCAGGAAGTGAGTAGCCATGGTGTATTTTATAGAATCTTTTATTCTATTTATTATTATTATTTATTGATTTAACCTATATGAGCTGCATCCCCTGATACTTTGTAAACAGTCTTCCCTGTCCTCTCATATCTGCTGTCTATATAAAAATAATAATACTACTTATAGTAGTACTAGAAATGAAGGAGATTTTGTCCGTTTTTTCTAAAACACTCCTGCTGGAAACCATGCTACCATGGCTCATTTGTTTTGTTGCAATGGTAAGAAGTATTTTTGGGCCAGAGGGCATCACGTGACCAACCTACAGTAGCATTTGTAATTCCACTGGCACAAGAAAGTGGAGCAGCGGTAACGGGTACAATTACAGTGCATCATCAGAACTGTCCGAGTCACTGTCACAATCATCCGGCTTGTGCAAGAAGCTCATGTTCTCTGCAGTCTCTCCAGACAAAAGTCGCAGGTAGCAGTCTCTAGCTTGCATCTTCTTCTCTCTGATGTTCTGCTGCTTTCTCAGGATGATGCTCTACAGACCTTTCAACCCCTCTTCACTAAAGCCACATGGCCAATCTTAAAGATAGAAAAAAATGAGATAAAACCTATATTAGTTTATCACCAGTCATTGTTTTGTTATTTAATGACATACTTTTCACTGTCTCACTAGAAAGTAGACTGGACAACTCTTGCGAGGTCTTTGCACGAGTTGAAAGCCATTTCCAGTGGTGGTCCATCTCCAGAACAAGAATATTCTTCTTCTCCTCCTCCAGTCTCCTTACTGCCATGATGATGTCAAACGCCTTTCTCTTTGTCCTTAGATCGACAGAGTCTCAAATGCATTTCTTTTTACAAAGATTTGAAGTGAATTCAATTTTATTCACAACATACATTATCTCAAGGCACTGTACATAGACAATATCATGAAGTTAGTTATATGTACTCTGTCAAAGAATGTCTAAAGTCCTGTAGGGTAACAGATCCTCATTTGAGGGTACTGGTTCTGTGTTTGTGTGTCATTATCAGTCCGATTTGTTCAAAGTAGTAGTGTACATACCACTGTGTGGTAGCTGCCATGGCCAAGCTGTCTCGCCAGACACAATGGTTTCCATGCAAAGACTTTCTGTGCTTGGAACTATTTTGTTGTATTTCTCCACAACAGAGGTCAGGATCCCCTTCTCCTCCCTGATTTTGCGGCGGATCCTGGCACGACCTTTGTTGCCGTCAGTATCTTTATAAAGACGCTGTGAGCGTCTCTTTATACTGGTCCCCAGCACCTCGATTCTACTGGCCAAGGCATCCACATCATTTGTGCTTGTGTTTGTTGTTGCTGAGAAGACATAGATTGCACTTTCCTTTAAATCACTTACAAAGTAACAACACTGTACTTGTCATTAATTTGTACTCATATTTGGAAATAAAAATGTACCAATAGGGTGTTATTTATTATTCTAAGACAACTAAGCTTCATATTATTATTCATGGATAAAAGTATTGCCAGTAATCATTTTCCCACCTTCTGCCCACTCTTTGACATCACTGACCCAGTCTTCCAAATGGCTCTCTGTCACTGCCAACTGAGCTTTCATGGACTCAACATTCTGTTGCTTGCTTTGTAGAGATTGTATGGTCTACATTGACACAATCAGAGATAACAATAAATAAGAAACACATGTTCAGCCCATGGCTTTAAATACTGCTAACACAGAATATTGAACATTTAAAGAAAAAAAGAAAAATACTGATGTCATTACCTTGTGATATCTGTGAGACAGTGAGGTGACCAAATTGTCCAACTTTTGCTGATTCCAGCGCATGGCCAAGAGAGTCAGCATGTCTGTGCGTCCTACAAACACAGAACATATATAATGTAACCATTATACCCATTTCTTATTATACATACCATCTAACTAGTGCAGTATGTGGTCATCTCACCAGCTTTTGACATGTGCTTTGTGGTCACTGCAATCCTAGAGAGGAAGGCATTGCACTGCTCAACCTCCTCGCCTAGTGTTAGGCCAGCCCCTTCCTGATATGCCCCACTCCATTTGACCTGGTTAAAATACAAAAAAAAACCACTGAAAACATGAGGACATTCATGTGCAGATTAAGTGATTCTATTAAGTAAATCTTTCCTTACCTCGCATTTGAAATCATGAGCTTTGGCATGAAATACAGACAGGAACGGCTTCATGCTGAGGAGGGGCTGGAGCTCTGGACAGCTTTTTGCAACTTTTTGGAGGTAGGGCCAATACTTGCAGGTCACATCCATACAGAAGAAAGTGATTTGCCTGCTGGCAAGCTTTTCTTGCAAATACAGGGGATAAGCAAACATTTCTCCCCTGTACATATTGAGAGCACGCAGCAGAACACCATGCCTACACACCGCAAGCTCCAGTCCCTCCTCATCTACCTTGCTGGTGGATCTTTGGGAGGTCTCTCTAGCTGCTGACCACTCCCCTCCACAAACACCTCTCCCAGAGACCTAAAATGGTTGATGAAAATGGTCAAAAGACTCACCTATACAAACCCTTCAGTAGGAGGTTATTGTAGTGATGTGTATATACATTTCTTCAAATGAAAACAAAATCTGGGTTGCATAAACTGTAGCAGAGTGAAGTGTAGCAGGCCAGTAGTCACTGCGAATGAGGTCGTCCACTCCAGCAGTCCAAGTGGCTTTGCATGCCTCACAATTCAACTCAGGCATGCTGAGATCATGTAGCCCTAGAAAAAAGAAAAACATTTGCATTCACTGTTATGTAAAACTTAGCCATGTAATCAGGGTTGGCTTTCTTTTTACAATGTGCT
This sequence comes from Solea senegalensis, assembly GCF_019176455.1. NCBI lineage: Eukaryota > Metazoa > Chordata > Actinopteri > Pleuronectiformes > Soleidae > Solea > Solea senegalensis. Next base: position 21,430 of record NW_025322309.1, on the reverse strand, counting down.
ATACATTATATTTCCTACAAAAGTGTCAATGACAAAACTTGTGGGAGTTGTTGAGTTGGAATAGATTTTTAAAAAAGATGATCTTTAAGCAGGATAAGATCAAAGTTCTTTATATCCTTACCATTCATTGTGACCACAGTAACATCCTTTCCTGGGTTGACCTTTAATAATTCTGGTCAGGCGTCTCCACAGGTACAAACCGTACTGTAAAAGATCACACAAGTGAATTAAGATCATTTCTATTGACATTGTAATATGACATTGAATTCTGGAATGACTGGAGCACAAACTTTACATGAGAAAATGAAAAAAAGACTTCATGGCCATGAAGTATGTTGCTGAAAAGGTACTCGAAAGATGTTGAATTGAATGTGTTTGACAGTAACACAACAGCACTTAGCACAATGGGAAAGGGCCTTATCCACAACAAGAGATGTTGGAGGTAATGGCTGGATGAATCCAGCAGTCATTGCATCCCTGTTGTGGAGGACATGTCTGACGTGCACGCTGACATCACAGTCAGCACAGAAGAAGGGCCGTGGTCGACAGTCACGACAACGGACAGCCGCTGGATTGCTCCCACACTGTTGGCACATGTGCTTTCCCAAATGTTCTTGTGCGGCTGCAGTGTTCACATGCCGGGGTCTCTCGTCCCTCCACCTCTCTGAAAAGAGAGTTTTTCTTGTGCTCCAGTTGGAGGAAGCCTGAAGAGGAGCTCTTGAGGATGATGCTTCCTGTTCATTTCCTGAAGCATCACTCAGTGATTGCAGCAGATATTGGAGGAAATGATCTGTTCAGATAGTATAGGACATTCAAAAGCCTGGTGTTATTTACAGTATCAATGTGTCTTATATTGAGTGGCTGTTGAAGGTGTAACAGTTGTGTTAAGTATTCTGGCACATTTGTATTATTATTATTATTATACAACGGGTCATTTCTAACTTAGTGACAGATACAGATATAAGCTCAAACATAGGAACATAAATTCCATGAATCTGTGGGTTATTATATCTGTTCATGGATTTGTCCTTTGGTCTCTAAAATGTGATCAAATGATGTCAAATATGGATCATTGTTTTCCAAAGCCCAAGAGCTCGTCATTAATTCTCAAATCAAGTATCAAATATATAGAATATATTAAGTTTACTGTCATAGAGGAGGAAAATAACCTGAACATATTCACATTTAAGAAGCTGAAATCCGAGGATTCTTTTCTAGAAAAATCACTAAAAATGATTGATTGATTTATTTATTTATTATCAAAGCGTTTGGTATTTGATTGAATAGTTGAGAACTAATCAATAAATCAATCAGCTCTACAATGAACTACATAGCAACAGTCTCTGGAGCAAAGGCCACCTCACAGTTAGTGTCAGGAGCCATGGATGGAGGATCAGTCTTCTGACTGGGACCAGCTGTATCACAAAAAACAACAACTCAGTTCAACATTTATAACATTCAAATGTACTACTTGACCTGGTGTAACCAATTATATATGAGAAATGTATTTGTGGGAGTTTAGTGGCTCAACAGCGCCCTCTTTTTGTGGCAGTTGATGAATGCTCAGTGCACGTTAGAAACGCTGCTAGTTAATGAGAGGTGCGTTCAAGTGTGCTGCACGGGAGCCGCCTATCGAGCCGATAAAAAAGCGTCTTTGTAGAGGACGATGTGGTCGTAGTACATGCTTGTGAATTGTGAGTCCGTTCTGGTGTTCAGGCATTCCAGGTGGTGGCCTTTGGTTTTAAGTTTTCAGAATTCCCGAGTGACCCAGGGGGCAGAGTGGGCGAATGAAAGGGGAGCATGAATGTTCAGGAGAGTTGTCTTCAGCTGTACGATTTGACCCACTTTTTTGCCATCTTGCTTTCACCTACAGTTCTTCTACAGGGAATACACTTTGTATCTATGTGCTCCCATGTTTACACACTTTGGTTTTGAACATGTGCAGTGTTTTTGTATGTGCACACCATGCTGTGTTTCCAGGCATAAACTTCCACGGAGTAACATCTGAAATCAGTGCAAACATGTCAGTATATCAGCCCCTAGTGTGTAAATGAAGCCTCAGAACTTGAAGTAAACACGTGTATGTTGCTCTCTGCCTCCATGTATCCTGCTCTGCTAATACAGTCTGAGGTGATCAGATATCAGAAGTCATAAGGAGAGACATAGGACGCTGTGTTCTCTTCAGGGATCCCATGGCAGAGAGGACATGGGGGACGCTCTGTCTCTTCTCAGGCCTTAAGTAAACACAAGCACTGCCCAAATGAAATATCTCCTGAAAACATACAAACATACATACATTTAATATAGGTATAGTGAACTGACTACCCTGACTACACTAACGGACCGGACTGACTGAAGAGAAAAACTGTGTCAACATAAGAGTCTGTTCTGTGTGTCATGTGAAGAGTGTTTTGAAGAGTATGTGTTTGTGCTGAAAGTTGTCCAGAATGTGTTGCCAATCAAACTCATCTATGTTACAACTGAACCTTGCCATCTGAATTTCAATGTTTGAATGAAAAAGTACAAATGTGTCAAATGTGCTCATCTGGAAATGGTGTTTATGATGGTGTTGACATTTATTACTTTTATTTGCAAAGTTAAGATACATACAATGGTCATTTACAGCTGATTGGAATCAAATTGAAAGATAAATGAACAGTGTATCACTGTTTAGTGACTCATGTTTTAGGGATGAAAAATGGTGCAAATAGCAAGTGAAAAATGAATGTAAAGTCACAATTTCTGTGATTTTAGGCGTGGCCTGGAGCAGTGTTCTCCTCGCTGTCTGAGATAGAAATGAGACTGGAGGAGTGTGAAGTAGGTGGGGCTATTTATGTTACCCTATCATCTTTTTCTCTGACATTCAGTCACCTCCCAGTTCCTCTGTGAGACCTCAGTCTCCGCCCTCTCTCTTCCTTTCCTCAGCACAGACTCAAAACTTTGAGCAGGAGAAAACAGGATGATTAAAGCCGCTGTATGTAAGCTGCAAACATACAAGAGAGATTTGGTTAAAGACATTTAAATTAAACATATTTCAAAGACTTCAGATATATGCAAATATGTTGGTAGATGAGTTTAGATCTTTAGGCTGTTTCTCAATGAGATCAGGGATGTCATTTAAAAGTTTAGAGTAACAAATGTGGAGATTTAAACAGTATTGGAGAGATTAACAATGTATATGATATCAGATATTGTGTGGGGAGTAAACATCCTGACCTCAATGGGAGATACAGGATTAGAATGCATGGCCAAATGTGTGGAGTGAGGACATCCACATTACAGATCAACAAAAGAAAAGGCAAAAAGCAGAAAACAGAAAACAACAAAAGAAAAGAAATTGGAATTTGTAATAATATGTTTCTTAAAAGACAGGTTATGATCTAATATACAGGCCCAACATACACCCACCAGATAGACTTTCTCTGGGTCAGTATACTATTTGAATTCAAAGGTACTCAGGGTCGTTAGGTACCATACACTTGACCTTGGGAGGCTGATGTCCTGACTGCTAGACATTCATGAGGGGGCTAGTGAGTGGATGAGAGCATATGAAGAGAAAACAGTGGGAGACAATCTTGACACTTGGAGACCCCAGGTCTTGGAACAGCAGCAGTAGAGAACCTACTGCACTCCAGAGGGAAAGGCTGGAGTTGAATCCCATGGCAGATGAGACTAAGTTCAAGGCTTCTCAAGGGATGATGTGGAGAGCAGTACAATGTGAATCTCCCACTACAATAGACCAAGAGGTGCTGAAAAGATTTGGAGTTCCAAAAGAGCCTGTGACAAGAAAGCTGGCACAGTTACAGCTTTGGACATTGAACATAAATGCAAGATCGAAGACAAGTTCCAGTGATGAACAGTGATGTTGACAATGTCACTCACAGCAATGAACAATGACTTCAAGTGATGTGTGCTGTGGATGTGGTGAAACTGGAAGTTCACAAGCTGACCCTGGTTGAGTGCAACGTGGTTGTGGAGCTCAGCCTGGTCAAGGTGAAGGTGTTAGTACATTTGTGAGCATAATATTTCTATAAGGGGGGAACGTTTGAAAAGTGACCACCAAAAAGGCCAAATTTGGCTTCTGCCCAAAGTTCCATTCATCAATTGGGAAGAACTGTGTTATGAAAAAGTATACCATTATATTTTGTCTCTACTGGAGATGTATGTTGGTGTTTCATGATTTTCATTTCATTTTCATTATTAAACTATGATACAATCCAATGTGAACATCTATTGGTTCAGGAAAGTAGTGAGTTCACTATAAATCAATGATAAAAGATTATTGGATCTCAAAAGAGCAATTGATTGAAGTGTTAACTCCTATTGCAATATGTATGTTGTTCCCCTGCACAACAGTGTGTGAAGTATGATGGTGGAGTGATAAATTAGCATGTTGGAATTAAGTTCAATGTGACTTATCGTTGATTCATCTAGTTTAGGATTGGCACAGTTAAAATCTGTGCGAGGGGGGAATGATGGAAATACATTTTGGAACAGTTTTGGAACGATAACATACATTTGTATGCAGAGTAGTTTAATACTACACTGAGAATCTCATTCCCAGATGGACGGTTTGGATATTTAATGATGAACCATGTAGGCATTAGAAATAATAAAGCAATACATAGTGATAGTGTTGAACCATTTTGGTCATTGGATTAAAGTAGTACCATCGGACGACCTTGGAGCAGAAACGGTTGATGAAAGATGTTTTTGGAATTTGAAAAAATCATTTGAATTGACTATTGGATTTGAACTGAATTTGAATTGAATATTATTTAAACTAAATGTAATCCCAGTTGGGAATTAGGTCAATTGGACCTTCTAAATTGACCATATGTGTGAGTATGAGAGTGAATTGTTGTTTGTCTATATGTGATCCTGCGATGGACTGACTGTCCAGAGTGTGCCTATTGCCTTATGTCTGAGATTAGCACAGCATCTCTGCAATCGTCATATGGAGAATGGAGCAGTAGAAAATCAATGGATGGATTTTCCATATTTCAATATTTGTGTATTTGTATTTGACATGTTTGACAACGTAGTTTGATTAAAGTATTTCTAGTTTTCCTTTCAATTCCTTAAAGTGTTTTTCTTTTCGTTTTTTGAGCTTACTTGAAATACTAATAACTTTCCCCCTTACGGCCGTTTTTAATGCATCCCATACTATCATTGGATTAGTTTCCTGATTATTGTTATCTCGCAAATAGTTTTGACTTTCTAGTTTTATTTGTTCCACCAATGATTTGTTGTTAAGCAATCCTTTGTTCATTCTCCGTAAGGTTTCTTGATTTTGAAATAAACTGCTTTGTGGTCCGACACATCTCTTTGGTAAGGATGAAGATATCAAACAGCTCACTTTGATCCCAAGTATTTTGAATGAACTTTGCAGTTGGATGTTTGCTCCTTTTCCTGCTGTTTGTATCAAGGTCTATGTTCATGATCACATTCAGATATATATCCCCTCACATTCTTGACAAATTAGGTCAAATAAGGATTTAAAAAGGTTTTTATTACTCTCAGGTGGAGCATAAATGTTTACCAAAGTAATATTCCACTGGTCAATTCTACCTTCTTGATCTATTATTTCTTTATGGTATTCAAATGTGATCGTGTTCGATATTAAAATAGCAACTCCTCTTTTCCTTGAGTTGGAGTGGGAGCTGTAGAATTAATTTTTAAACCCAAATTATTTAAGTTTTTCCTGTCCTGTCTGTGAGAGGTGGGTCTCTTTCAAGAAATTGATTTGTGTTTTTCCTTTTTTCCTTTATTCATCATTTTTCATCTTTTGACTGGATTTCCCAATCCGTTCACATTTAATGACATGAGCTTTATGATTCTTGTACTCTGCATTTTTAAACTGGAATGGTTTATTATTACAATAGCTCCCCCTCAGGCCACAAAAAAGAAAACAGAATAATAACAAACTCAAGGACAAAAACGAGCTCCAAAAAGAGATGTCAACCACTCTTAACTTATGTTGACATGCTTCACACTTTATGGGGGTAGTCCCTTATACTAGGCACTCGGTGATAAGTAACTGTCCCTTTAGTCCAACATTTTAATATTATTAAACCCTGTTTAGCAAAACACACTTGAACATGTCTTATTAAACTAAACTTAACTAAACTAAACTAAACTAGACTTCTTATTGCAAACTTGACTGAACCTTTGCCATTTACTGCTTGTCATGTACTTAAAGGAATACTCCACCCATTTGCATGTGGCCTTGTATTCTAGAATAGCCGTCGTATTTTCTTTACAAATTTGCCTCCCTCCCTCAGTTTTCTACTGTGTTGTAAAAAATCAGTTTTTCCCTTTCCAATTTTGCCCTCCGTCGTTTGAGGTTTGAAAACTACAACACCAGTTCCGCACTTTTTAGACTCACCCATAGGGGGACGAGACTTCATTCCCAGAATGTAAACACGGTGTCCGCCATCTTTGCTAGCAGTTACGCTAACCGGCTCTTGCTGTGTAGAGTAACGACAATGACCGAATGTAGTTTTCAAACTGACGAGGAGTTCTTAACCTTACTTGAGAAAAGGCGGAAATCAACTGACACAGATGAAGTGAAAGAACTGTCTCAGCAGATCAACCTTGCGAGTGAACAAAGGAACACTGAGGAGGAGTTTCAGCTAGCCAAAAAATACTGCACACTCTCAAAATCTAGACAACAGACCATACAGCAGGAGAAACTGGAAGAGCACTTTGCACAACATCTGGGAAAGAGAGAATTTACCATGCAACCAGAGCTGATTGAACCTGAACGCTTCCCTCACATCATCCCCCCGGTGGACCAAGATACTATGAATGAAAGTCCACCAGAGGAAACCGAGATAGAGGAATGTATGTCTAAATTCAAGAATGGCAGATGCAAGGGAACTGATAAAAAATTCAGCGAACAACTCAAGTACTCCTACTCAAAATAGCTCCTCCTTTTTCTGGCAATGTTGATGGGAATGATATGGGAATCTCTTAAGATCCCTGCTGGCTGGCTACTCTCCTCGATCACGTGCCTCCACAAGAAAGGCCTTAGATCCTTAGCCGCAAACCACCGTGGTCTGTCCATCATAGCAACACTGACGAAGCTTCTCTCCATGATTATTATAGAAAGAGTAAGATCAGTATATGAACGCATTATACTACCCACCCAGTTTGGATTCAGAAAGAACCGATCCACATGTGATGCAATCAGTGTTGTTCGACACATACTGGAGAAAGAACGGAAGCCACTCTTTGTCTGCTTCATCGACCTTAAGGCGGCCTATGACTGGGTCCCACGTGACGCACTCTTCCGTGCTCTAGAGATTCGCCTCAAATGTCCAAAAATGATACCCATATTAAAGACGCTGTACACTGGTACTATGGCCTGTATAAAAGGTGATAAACACTATTTCAACACTTATGTAGGATGTCGCCAAGGTGCACTTGAGAGCCCATCCATATTCAATTTGTACATGGATTTTGTCATGAGATGTGCCAATCATGAGATCAGGAGCCAATTTCCAGAGGCAGGAGCACGTGTCGAATTTGTCATACCAAATGAAGTGTCCCCCAGAGGACTCCGTACCGAAACATCACATGGGGTGTTCAGAATCCTGGAGCTCATGTACGCGGATGATGTGGTCGTGATGTGGTTCTCTAACCCCAAAAAACTTTTCTCTATCTTCTCTAACCTCCTCGATCCCCCCACCCCCCCTCCTCCTTCCTCCCTTCTACCAATTCACTTTGTCAACTACTTCACAAAAAAGGTAGATGACATTCGCTCTTCTTTCTCAACCCCACCTCCTGTTCTCACCACTCTACCAACCACACATTCAGCTCCTTCTCTATCCTCTTTCTCCCCTCTATCTCAGGATCAAGTTCTTTCCCTAATAACCTCTGCCCGCCCCACCTCCTGCCCCCTTGACCCTATCCCCTCTCACCTTCTTCAGTCAATTGCTTCTGATCTTCTTCCTTTCCTCACCCACCTCATTAACACATCTCTGTCATCTGGTTGCTTTCCGGACTCTCTTAAAGAGGCCAGAGTGACCCCCCTCCTTAAAAAACCCACCCTTGACCCGTCTGAAGTAAATAACTACAGACCTGTCTCTCTTCTTCCTTTTCTCTCCAAAACTCTGGAGCGCGCTATCTTTAATCAACTCTCCTCCTACCTTCACCGGAACAACCTTCTTGATCCTCTTCAGTCTGGTTTTAAAGCAGGTCACTCGACTGAAACTGCACTTCTTGCTGTCACTGAGCAACTCCACACTGCCAGGGCTGCCTCTCTCTCCTCTGTGCTCATCCTCTTGGACCTTTCTGCAGCGTTTGACACAGTTAACCACCAGATCCTTACTTCCTCCCTTCAAGAACTAGGTGTCTCAGGCTCTGCACTTACCCTACTCTCGTCCTATCTTCAAAACCGAACATACAGAGTAACCTGGAGAGGATCCGTGTCGGAACCCTGTCCTCTAGCTACTGGGGTCCCTCAGGGTTCTGTCTTGGGCCCTCTCCTCTTCTCTCTATACACCAACTCTCTTGGTTCGGTTATTCGCTCTCATGGTTTTTCCTATCACAGCTACGCCGATGACACCCAACTCATTCTCTCTTTTCCCAGCTCCGACACACAGGTAGCAGAACGGATCACCGCTTGTCTGACTGACATCTCTCAGTGGATGTCTGACCATCACCTGAAACTCAATCTCGACAAGACTGAATTTCTTTTTCTCCCAGGAAAGGGCTCTCCCACCACAGATCTAACCATCACCCTCGACAACTCTGTGGTAACTCCTTCTCACACCGCAAGGAACCTGGGTGTGACACTTGACGACCATCTCTCCCTCACTGCCAACATTGCTGCAACAGCTAGATCTTGCAGATACATGTTGCACAACATCCGAAGGATTCGGCCTCTTCTAACCCAGAAGGCGGCACAGGTTCTGGTCCAGGCTCTTGTCATCTCACGCTTGGATTACTGCAACTCCCTCCTGGCTGGTCTTCCTGCATGCGCCATACGACCTCTGCAACTCATCCAGAATGCGGCAGCTCGACTGGTCTTCAATTTACCAAAATTCTCCCACACTACACCGCTCCTCCGCTCCCTTCACTGGCTTCCTGTAGCTGCTCGCATCCGCTTCAAGACTCTAGTGCTTGCGTTCCATGCTACAAACGGATCCGGTCCAGCCTACATCCAGGACATGATCAAAACCTACACCCCAGCCCGCCCACTCCGCTCTGCATCGACAAACCGGCTTGCTGCTCCCTCACTGAGAGGATCACAGAGGCACTCGCAGAACTCAAGACTGTTCACTGTCCTCGCTCCCAAATGGTGGAACGATCTCCCCATCGACATCCGGACAGCTGAAAGCCTCCACATCTTCCGACGCCGACTAAAAACACATTTCTTCCGACTCTACCTCGACTAAGACGACAAAAAAATAAATAAAAATTGTATTGCACTTATGACTAGCACTTCATAGTTTGTTCTACTTGAAGCTCTTACTTACTTCTAGCTCTTATTTGTACCCAAATGTTTAAATGCACTTTTGTAAGTCGCTTTGGATAAAAGCGTCTGCTAAATGACATGTAATGTAATGTAATGTAATGTGTTTTCCCAGAGCTATGTATGAAAATCCTGATTGCGTGTGTACGGTCCCTACTACTGTATAGTGTACAGGCATGGGAACTTTCTAGCAACAAGCTCCAGAAGTTGAATACTGTGTGGAATGGTTTCCTACGTAAGATGATAGCTGGCGGCTATGCACGCAAGAATGTTCCTCCCCAAAACCTAAGAAAAAAGGGGACCGACCCAGCAACCCTTGTCGATGGCGAAATAGATTGGGCGTTTAAGATCTCGAACAGTAAGCTGTATGCACTGACCCAATCCCAACCAATTAAAAACTTCTGCCATGTACAGTCCTTGAGATACGTAGCCCATATATGCCGAATGCCGAATGATGCAATTCAGAAGAAAGTATTGTTTGACAAACGGAGGTCGTGGAGAAAAATAGAAGAAACACATGGGGTCAGCAAACAACAGGCCCTTAAGACAATGATGATCAAGAAAAACTTCGAGCGGATGTTGGAGATCAGGTTTCCGCCGCTCTCCAAGCAGCCGCTCCCTAGGGCCGATCGCGTGCCAGATGGGAAACACTGATGATGATGATGATATGGCTGCAAGGGAAAATACCTACATTTCTTTAAAAACAAGAATGCTTTCTGGCCCATTCCTTCATATTGAACCTCGTCAGGTTCACAACAACATTTATAACAACTATTACAATTGAATTTTTTCTCCTTCAATTTTAGTGTATTTTTATTTTAACGTTGTTTTTTTTTCATTTCATTTATTTTACCGGTCTTTCCATTTCTTTTTCTTATGAGTCCCTGACTCTTTCCTATGAGTCCCTGACCCTGACGTCTTTTTGTTTTCTCAGCCCTGAGGGATTAGTTTAAACCTTGTCCTTCCAAAGACAGTTTACTTTTACGTCCCTGCCCTAAATCTAAGAGAGTCCTGCTCTCCCAAGTCCAAATGGTTGTTTCTTACCCTTTTGATGATTTGAGTCCCTGACTCCGTCTCCCCTCCATGGTTGGCCCCGTCACTGTCCCGCTCTTCAGGGGACCTGGCCTCCCTGACCAAACGGAGCTTTAAGAGCCCTGTGGTGGAGGTCTTTTTAAGAGGATTTTGTTCCCCTCCGCCTTGCAAGGTCTTCAGGTCCGCTGATGTGAAGAGAGAGACAGATATTGGGGCCCCACTTTGTGCGCCAAAGGTTTTGTTCAAATAATTCTGCAATCATTTAGAACTGGAGGAAGGAGATGGGAGTCAGCTCAAAATCCAAACAAGGGTTTAATCTTGTACAAGAGGAGCATTCACAAAGCAACACACAGGCCTGTTACAAAGTGAAGACTCACTGTCTTGGAAGAAACACATGGTATTTATCTGTCTCTGATGGTATGTTATCACCCTGCCATTCTGTACTTAAAGGAATCACTCACATTGTAGCAAGTGATAACATTGAGTATTACATGTGTCCTAAAACAGTACAAAGGGTTACAGGTCACAAGTCACATCAAACAGTTCCATTGAACATTTCTCTTCATGAAGTACATGAAGTACATCATTTCCATCACACTATGTCCAGATCCAGACTTGATTACTAAGGAAATAACTTCCTTTGACACTAAATGACACTCTGCCGCAGATTCAGACTCCTTTTTTCACCATATCAAAGATCTTATCCTCTCTACAGATGAGGAGTTTGCCAAGTTCTGTGAAGCTGATATTAATATTTTTGAGCTTGTCTTTAAATAAATCTCCTGGCTGTGATGGCCTTACACCTCATTTGTTGGGACTTACTCAAAAACTTCAATATTTTGGATAATCTTCGACCCATCACGTTATTAAACACTGATTATAAGATTGTAACGCTTGTGCATGCCAATAGATTCAAAAGTAACCTAGACAAAATTATAAGTGACTCCCAATCTGGATTTATGAAAGATGGATCCATTCACAACAACATCCGTTTGGTGATCCATATCCTAGATTATAATCCTTTAGTAGAAGACGACGGCTTCATTTTGTTTCTTGACTTTTATAAAGCTTTTTATACTCAATTGAGCATCACTTTATCTTTCAGTGCTTCAAACTTTTAGGCTTTGGGAATAAATTTCAAGCCACTACTGAGTCTCTTTATGATAATGCAAACAGCTCTATTTGGTTACCGGGAGGTACATCACCGAGATCTGCTATCAAACGTGGGGTCAAACAAAGCTGCCCTGTCTCTCCGCTTCTCTTTATCATTGCCACAGAAATGCTCTCTATTTTTATGAAAAATTCACACATTGCTCCTTTAAATGTTCTTGGGATACCTGTTGTTGTTGTTAGCCAGCGCGCAGACGATACGCCCGTCTCTGTGAAACTGAGGTCCCCAAGATAATGCGACGCCTCGAGGCTGAAACTTGATTTGAACAAATTCATCAGAGTGATTTAACAGAAGCAGAAACAGAAAACATTCCTATCAAATCAGCTGTTCAATACTTAGGGATACATGTATCTATGTGTGGAGTGTAATAACTCAATCAGTCAAACTAAACTGAACTCCTGGTTATTGAGAGACATCAGTTTACTAGGTGGAGTGTTTCTTACTAAGATTGAAAGCATATGGAGATGTTTCTATCCAGCGTATTCTTTGGCCTTCCCTAACAGAGCCATTCAGAAGGTCAACCAAATTCATTTGGATTATATTTGGAAGAAAAAGATGCACTTTATTAAGAGAATACACAGATTTTATCAATGGAACACTGAACATGAACGGGTTCAAATCCTTCCTTCACAATAAGAGCTTCTGGTATCATATGGAGGCACTTTTTATTAAAGTGTGATTTGAATATTCAGAAACGTCCTGTTAAATGATCCCTGTTTCACCAGCAAGTCCTTTTATATTGGAAACTTTTGTACAATCATAATTTCACCCCTCGTAACAAACAGATACATTACAATTAAAAACAAGTCGCTGTATAACAAGAACTGCATGGATAAAGGTATTTGCTCTTTAATTCATTTAGTGTGTGATGACACGTGAACATTTTTGCCTTAAATATGATCTAGTCGTTAATCGTAATTCCTTTGCATCCATAATGAAAGCCATCCCTAATCCTACTTTGAATTGAATTCAAGGGATTATTTCAAACTCGACTCACATCACTCCTAATGTTCCACATCTCCTAGTTGGAAGCTGTAACTTTGAGAGCATTCAAAGGGGCGGAGCTCTATCCAGTTGTTCTAATACATCCATGGTATCAACATGTTTGCCTGTTTGTTTTGTCGTGTTACTCGCACTTCACATGTCTGCCACACGGTGGCGGTGGTGCGCGGGTTTTCTGCTGTTTTGACCCACTGACAGTGATAGTTGTTGAGCAGACGCTGGAGCCAAGTGAATCAAAATAGGACGCAGAGTTGATTGAAATGGAACGTTTCTGAAGCATCTTTGCTCACTTATTTCAAACCAACGATGTTCAAACACCAATAATTGCACTTTTCTTCTCACCTATAGTTGCTACCAATGATTACAAGTGTTCTAAACACCTTTTGTTCATTAAAGCCTTTAATCCCAGTTAAATTGAAGGGATTTATTGATTGAATGTTCCTCTTATTTCAATGATATTTCATTCATTATGTTGGATGTTTTTTGTCTGATACTATTTTACACCTTAGAGTAGTATGTGTTCAATTCACTGTAATCATTCTATTAAATATATGATATTCATATAACGATCAGAAAATATTCAAATCAATTCAGGCCAGAAAACCCGCAGACTTATGATCATACTGTTAGGAACAATAAGTGTAAATAATAAATTCAAGTCCACAAACATAGATGTAGAACTCTCGCGCTGCCTCTTTATTTCCTGCTCGACTCATTTCCTGTAAGAGAAAGTGAAAGTAACTATTCTGTGACTTTGCTTCAGTCGCCATTTGAACTGCGCAGCACGAGGACAGACTGGTGAGTGTTGACGTGATTATGATGATAATATATGATGATATATGATGATATATGATGATTTAGTGCGTGTGAGTCAAGTACCTTAAAGTGAGACTTGAGTAAAAGTCTTAAAGTTTGACATTTACTCTACTTGAGTATCAAAAATCATTTCTGATATCAAATGTAGTCAAAGTTGCTAGAAATAACAAAGTCAGGTACAAATACGTGGAATGTGTACTTAAGTACAGTCATGAAGTATATGTCCTGCTTAATCCTGACAGATTAGAATGGAAACTTCCAGCCTGTCATAACTCCAGTCAGTCGTCTTTTGTTTTTCCTAAATGTGACGTCATGTTTTCTTCTTTATGTCAATTCTACTCAAGCGTCCAAACCGAAACATAAAGTCCCGTCAAACGCGAACACAATGTTAAATGAGATTAAATGAACGATTGTAAATGATCATTTGGATTAAAAGTGAAATAATAATGTCATATATTCATATTATCATCAAAATAATGACTTGATTTAGTAGCTTTAAGTACTATAAGTACTACAAGTACTATAAGTGCTTAATGCACTAAAGTCGGATGAAGTGCTTTTACTGTGAACTTTGGGAGTAATCCAGGGTCAAAGTTGACTTGAACAAAACTGAGGTTATTCTTTTTTTGAAGTCGTATCAAATCCACATTTATGATTGAAATGTAATTGTACTTAGTACTTTTTGATGTCCTTGATGAACAAATATGCAGTTAATAAGTAATCCAGGATCTAATTGGACTTTTGCTCTCAAAACTGAGCTCATCAGCTGACTTGAATGCAGACAACAGCCCTTCAGTCACATACAGAGTAGCCTAGCACCATCTACTGGCACAAATATGTAAGTGACATGAACAGCAGGTTTCATAAAACACCTTCTCTGACAGAAAACTCCTGATGTGTTACAGTTTTCTCTCGTGTGATCACTGGACTGAACACAGATCCACATCAGACGTCCTCCAGGAAACATGAAGGAGATTTTCCACTCAAACTGAGAGGTAACTCTTTAAAGTGCTTTCAATATGATGCTTTGAGTGGAGCAGTGATAAGTCAGTGAGGAGCTCATTTGCACAAACTCATGACAACAACAAAGAGAAGACGTGCTTTTTATATATGAGGTTTACACTTTACAGTAGAAAACAAGTTATTCTCTGTAAATCTGTATATTGGGACAGTTTATTCAATTCAATTTGATTTGTATAGCGCCAAATCATAACATACATGATCTCAGGTCTGTACATAGACAACATCAAGGAGAGCAGAGAAACACAACAGTTCACACAATGAGCAAACACTAGTCATCAGTGGAGAGAAAAAACTCCCTCTTAACAGAAGAAGAAATCTCTGACAGAACCAGACTCACACATGTGCGGTCATCTGCCTCGACCGGTCGGGGTGAAAGGAAAATGGGGGACAGAAAGGGGGGAGAGAAAGGACAAGAGGGAGATGAGGTAGAGACACACATCTTCTAAATTTCTGCATCAGTAAATCTGTGATCAACCTGTGTGTGTGTGTGTGTGTGTGTCTCAGAATGACTGAAGTCCAGCAGATGAGTGGTTGTGTGGAGGAAGACGAGGACAGAGCAGAGTCTCCAGGACCCAGCGGTCTGTCTGTGAAGAGTGACTGTTCTATGGGAACACCTTATAACTTCAGTCATGAACCTGGAGCCTCAGAGACAAAGTAAGAGACTCATGCACTGACAACAAGAGAACATCACACTCTCACTCTTGTGCACTCTAAATGCTGACTGTACCTGTAGAGCAGTGGTCCTCAACCCCCGGGCCGTGGACCGGTACCAGTCCGTGGGTCAATTGGTACCGGGCCGCAGAGAAAGAATACATAACTTCCATTATTTCCGTTTTATTTATGATCAGATTGTGAACCGTTCTCTCGCCACATCTGTCTATGACTCACTCTTGACACATGTCAACATGCTTGCCTCGGTCACATGTCACGGTCGAAGAAGAAGATCAACTGCTGGAGATGGCAAAATGACGGCGGCATTAAAAGTATGTTTGAGACAATAACTCTGCCGGTGTTGTGGATTAAAGTCATGACAGAAAACCCTGAGATCACCACAACAGCAACATCCTATCTGTGTGAAGCAGGGTGAGCGGGTGCTGCTGCTGCTGCTGTTGACGAAGCACCCGTCTCCTGGCTCGCGTCATCTGGGTCCTCCGTTACCGCTGCTGCGCAATGAACAGCCGGGACTTCACATTTGTCCTTTGGTCAGCGGCAGCATCCGCAACTGGTTGATGGACTCGGCCATTTTTCCCCCAGCCGGTGCACATGCCGCTGACGCACGGCTGCGCTCTGTGCAGTATCGTTGGCGCGATGTTACGAGGACGCTGCTAATACATTTGCATACACAGTGGATTCACGTTTATTATTATATTCACAAAAGACCAGTTTTCATGCCGGTCGTATCATTTTATTTAGTTTTTTATTTATTTATTTTTGTATTATGGGCCGGTCCTGAAAATATTGTCTGACATTAAACCGCTCCGCGGCCGGGGGGTTGAGGACCGCTGCTGTAGAGGATCAGTCTTTACACAAAGATCAGCGACCACAGGCTGTAAACCTGAAATCATTCCCTTCACTCCAGACTCTGGAGGTCACACTGACACTGAGGCTGCTTTGTGATCAAAGTGTCTAAACAAAGACCATCATCAGTGATCATGTGATGTTTGTGTTTGCAGAGGTCAGAACCAGAGACAGAGAGCAGAGTCTCCAGGACCCAGCGGTCTGTCTGTGAAGAGTGACCAGTCTATGGGAAAAATTATAAACTTCAGTCATGAACCTGGAGCCTCAGAGACAAAGTAAGAGACTCAATAAATAATGCTCTCAAATCAATATGATATGCTCTTGAATTAAGATAAGAAATAACCTCCATCTGTTGGAGGGAAACGTCCAAACTTCAGAGCAGCTCTGAAAGCAGCTTCACATCAACAGCTCATTTCTTTTATTTGTGGTTCAAATTGAATTTGACTGGACTTTTGTGAAGGAAGAAGAACTAAATGTGTGTGTGAGCAACAGACTGAACTGAACTGATTCAGAATCTGATGAAACGGATCAATGAGTCAAACCATTGACGAGTCAGAGAGAGTGTGAGGATGAGCCTCAGGGTTAGACCTTTACAACAGTCCATCAGAACCACTGTGAGACAAAGCTGTAAGGATGTCTTCACAGAGACATGTCCACCTGTCCCTGACGTGTCAGTGATAAAGAAATGTCTCCACAGACACACGTCCACCTATCCCTGACGTGTCAGTGATAAAGAAATGTCTCCACAGAGACATGTCCACCTGTCCCGACATGTCAGTGATAAAGAAACGTCTCCACAGAGACCAGTTTGCTGTTTCTGTGGACGAGCAGACGTCCCGCTGTCCTCTGTGTCAGGACGTCCTGAAGGATCCAGTCTCCACCAGCTGCGGTCACCAGTTCTGCAGACACTGCATCTCCTCATACTGGGACCAGTCTGGTCCACCAGGAGACTCCTGCTGTCCCCAGTGTGGACAAAGACCCAGGACAGGACGTGGACCACAGAGCATCTTTGGTAAGACTCATAAGGAGAGCAGCTCCCATCAGCACTAGCAGACTTTAGAAATGGAAAAACAGGAGAAAACTGTTCAAAAGTTAAAAATGTGACTCATGTTAACTCCATGATGGAGTTTAACTCTCTGCTGCCCCCTGCAGGTTGAAGAAATGAAGGTTTCCCCTCATTTTGCTGCTTTTCTCTCATGATTGTTCTCTTGTATGCAGATGATACTCTTTCCTTCACAATCATCACAGTTCTTCTAGAATGATTCAGTCTTTCAGAATAAAGTTATTCAAGTCATTACAGTGAAAATGTAGTTTTTCATTTGACAACAAACAACATAAAACAACAACGTCACAGAAAAACATGACACTGATGAAAATAATCCTCAGCTGCTCACATTCTTTGTCTCTTGTCTTTCAGCAGATGTTGGTCTGCAGAAGGTTCTAGATGAACATAAGATCAGTCTGAGGAGCAGATTTGAACATGTGACTGAAGGAACTGAAGGAACAGGAAGTAGAACCCTCCTGAACAGGATCTTCACTGAGCTCTACATCACAGAGGGACAGAGTGAAGAGGTCAATACTCAACATGAGGTGATGCAGCTGGAGACGACCTCCAAGAAGAAGACGGACCAGGACACTCCCATCAAGTGCTGCGACATCTTTAAAGCCTTACCTGACCAGCAGGGGAGCATCAGAGTCGTCCTGACCAACGGCGTCGCTGGTGTAGGAAAAACCTTCTCGGTGCAGAAGTTCACTCTGGACTGGGCCGAGGGTTTGGAAAACCAGGATGTGAATCTGCTGATTGTGCTCTCGTTCAGGGAGCTGAACCTGATCAGAGATCAGCAGCACAGTCTTCTCACGCTGCTCCATGTTTTCTATCCAACATTAGAGAAGGTCAGAGCAGAGGAGCTCGCTGTCTGTAAACCTTTGTTCATCTTTGACGGCCTGGATGAAAGCAGACTCTCACTGGACTTCAGCAGCAGCACGCTGGTTTCTGACGTCACACACAGGTCATCAGTCAACGTGCTGCTGACCAACCTCATCCAGGGGAATCTGCTTCCCTCAGCTCTTGTCTGGATAACTTCTCGACCTGCGGCGGCCAATCAGATCCCTCCTAAATGTGTTGCCAGGGTAACAGAAGTACGAGGCTTCACTGACGACCAGAAGGACGAGTACTTCAGGAAGAGATCCAGAACTGATGATCTGTCCAGCAAAATCATCTCACACATCAAGACGTCCAGGAGCCTCCACATCATGTGTCAAGTCCCAGTCTTCTGCTGGATCAGTGCTACAGTTCTGGAGCACATGCTGACCACAGAGCAGAGAGGAGAGCTGCCCAAGACCCTGACAGACCTGTACTCACACTTCCTGCTGGTTCAGACAGAGAGGAAGAAGAACAAGTACGATAAAGGACATGAGACGAGTCCACGGGAGCTGATGGAGGCCGACAAGGACTTTCTTCTGAAGCTGGGGAGGCTGGCCTTTGAACATCTGCAGAAAGGAGACATCATGTTTTACCAAGAAGACCTGGAGCGGTGTGGTCTAAGTGTGACAGAGGCTTCGGTGTACTCAGGAGTTTGTACAGAGATCTTTAGAAGAGAGAGCGTGATCTTCCAGAAATCAGTCTACTGCTTTGTTCATCTGAGTGTTCAGGAGTTTCTGGCTGCAGTCTACATGTTCCACTGTTTCACCAGCAGGAAAACAGAGGTACTGCAGTACTTCTTCAGACAAGAAGATAAAGACAGGAAGACAGAGGTACTGCAGGACTTCTTTAGAAAAAAAGACAGTACGAAAAAGTCACTGAAAATGTTGCTGCAGGACTTCTTCAGAAAAAAAGTTGATGATGATGATGATGGTGGTTACACTCCTCTGGATGTGTTCCTGAAATCAGCCATGGAGAAATCCCTTCAAAGTGAAAATGGTCACCTGGACCTGTTTGTTCGCTTCCTTCATGGACTCTGTCTGGAGTCCAACCACAGACTCTTAAGAGGTCTGCTGGGTCAGACTCAGAACAGTCCAAAAATCATCCAGAGGGTCATTGAGAACCTGAAGAAGATGAACACAGAGAACATCTCACCTGACAGAAGCATCAACATCTTCCACTGTCTGACAGAGATGAACGACCAATCAGTGCATCAGGAGATCAAAAAGTTCATGAAGTCAAAGAACAGAGGACAGGGACTCTCTGAGATCCACTGCTCAGCTCTGGCATACATGCTGCAGATGTCTGAGGAGGTTCTGGATGAGTTGGACCTGAGCAAGTACAGAACATCAGTCCAGGGGAAACAGAGACTGATTCCAGCTGTGAGGAACTGCAGGAAGGCTCGGTGAGTTCAGACATGATCAATAACATCATCAGTCAGTGATGATTCATGGTTTGGTTTATCAAATACACACAGAAGTCAGTTCTTCTCATTCTTCTCAGTTTGTTTCTGGAGATGTTTTAAATGATGAAAGTGAAGATTTGTCAGCTGGTTGTGATTCTTGTTTTGAACTGAATGAAAACACCAAATCACAACATTCTCTCAAGTCTCTGTTCATGATAAGACAGAAAGACAAGAGAACCCAACAGTTCACACAATGAACAAACACTAGGGGGCAGTGGAGAGAAAATCTGTGACAGAACCAGACTCAAACATGTGCAGCATCTGCCTCGACCGGTTGTGGTGAAAGGACAAAATGGAGGACAGAGGAGAGGAGGGGGAGAGAAAGTAAAAGAGGGAGGTGAGGTAGAGACAGAAGAGAGAGACCAGGAGCAGAAATATAACAGTTGTGTCAGCTTCTAAGTTTAAACAGGACTTATGACATTTTTATACAACTACAATGTAATTGATGTTCTATTAATGAGACATAAACATTAGACTGATATCAACTTTAATTATAGTATCATATTAATAATAATAACAATACTACTGGTTTCAAGCAGCAACTTTGTCTAAAGTCTCATCTTTTATTCTTTATTCAGGTTGAGGGGCTGCAGTTTGACAGAGATCAGCTGTTCTTCTCTGGTCTCAGCTCTGAAGTCCAACCCCTCACACCTGAGAGACCTGAACCTGAGTGAGAACAAGCTGCAGGATTCAGGAGTGAAGCTGCTGTGTTCTGGACTGGAGAGTCCACATTGTAGACTGGAGACTCTGTGGTGAGTTCACTGACTCTCTGTTACTGTTGTAAATGTCAGATGTTTCATCCACAACTGAAAGTCATTCATGTTGTCACATGAGTTGAATCAGTGATGGTTGTTCCATGTTTCCACTTTTTCTTCCCTCAGATGTAGAATCAGGATCTTTTCACAGCTGACGTGTTTTTTGTTTTCTAAAGTGTTTCAGTCGCTGTAGTTTTCACGTCAGTCGCAGCTTTGACCTTTTCTGACTGAACTTGATGTTTTTCACTTTCTCCTCTGACACGTTCACATGTAGCCAATGAGAATGAGTGTTGTTGATGATGTCACAGCTGTGACTGTTTACAAACAAACAGGAGCGTCCTCAGTTGGCTCAAGATGGCGACCTGGGCGGTTGGAGTGCGGTGAGCTCCCAAACTATAAGTTGTACCACGTCAAAAAACGGCAACTAAACCAACTATTATGACTGCTGTGGCTACTCTGTGAGGATAGAGAGGATAATAAAATATTTTAATTAAACATTTTGAAAAATGAATTAAATGTTAATTCATTCTAGAACGGGGCACCACCCTGAAAACAGGGAAAAGACAATCAATCTATGCCTTTAAAATCAGTCTTAAATAATCACTGTAATTGACAACGATATCAAAGATATCCCAATTTAACAGTATTGAAGGTATGAATCCGAGCACAGACCCTCTCAACCCCCATTTGTCACTGTATTCATGTACAAAAGACACAGAGCATTCCTTCAGGTTAATAAAAGTAACAATTTATTAAATCAAACATTGAAATCAATTAAACAATCATGTTCACTAAAAGTGAACATTAATGTAGAACGAAAATCTATTGGTTGAATCAACAAATATCACTTGCTAAGCTACAACAACACAGGCTATATACAACATAAACACCAATATGTGTGTGTGTGTGTGTGTGTGAGTGTAACATGAGACAAAGATAAGACATGGGAGTGACGCGGTTGGCCGAGCAAAGCCACTCCCACTTCCGACACTAAAGCAGAGAAGGCATGCGCAGTAGCAGTGACTGTAGACGCACGCTTCCACCAAAGATGGCGCCAGAAACACATTAACACGAGGCCGCAGATCTTGGGTCGAACATGTGATAGCATGGCTGCAGAGACACGTGTTCGACACAAGATGGCGCCTATGAGGAGACTCTCGTTCATGAATGAAAGAGAGTGAGTGAGTGAGTGAGAAAGAGAGAGAGTGAGTGAGTGAGAAAGAGAGAGAGTGAGTGAGAAAGAGAG
>NW_025322308.1:0-12362 GCF_019176455.1 Solea senegalensis | reverse complement strand
GTGTGTGTGTGTGTCAGAATGACTGAAGTCCAGCAGATGAGTGGTTGTGTGGAGGAAGACGAGGACAGAGCAGAGTCTCCAGGACCCAGCGGTCTGTCTGTGAAGAGTAACCGGTCTATGAAACAACCTTTAAACTTCAGTCATGAACCTGGAGCCTCAGAGACAAAGTAAGAGACTCATGCACTGACAACAAGAGAACATCACACTCTCACTCTTGTGCACTCTAAATGCTGACTGTACCTGTAGAGCAGTGGTCCTCAACCCCCGGGCCGCGGACCGGTACCAGTCCGTGGGTCAATTGGTACCGGGCCGCAGAGAAAGAATACATAACTTCCATTATTTCCGTTTTATTTATGATCAGATTGTGAACCATTCTCTCGCCACATCTGTCTATGACTCACTCTTGACACATGTCAACATGCTTGCCTCGGTCACATGACACGGTCGAAGAAGAAGATCAACTGCTGGAGATGGCAAAATGACGGCGGCATTAAAAGTATGTTTGAGACAATAACTCTGCCGGTGTTGTGGATTAAAGTCATGACAGAAAACCCTGAGATCACCACAACAGCAACATCCTATCTGTGTGAAGCAGGGTGAGCGGGTGCTGCTGCTGCTGCTGTTGACGAAGCACCCGTCTCCTGGCTCGCGTCATCTGGGTCCTCCGTTACCGCTGCTGCGCAATGAACAGACGGGACTTCACATTTGTCCTTTGGTCAGCGGCAGCATCCGCAACTGGTTGATGGACTCGGCCATTTTTCCCCCAGCCGGTGCACATGCCGCTGACGCACGGCTGCGCTCTGTGCAGTATCGTTGGCGCGATGTTACGAGGACGCTGCTAATACATTTGCATACACAGTGGATTCACGTTTATTATTATATTCACCAAAGACCAGTTTTCATGCCGGTCGTATCATTTTATTTAGTTTTTTATTTATTTATTTTTGTATTAAAGGCCGGTCCTGAAAATATTGTCTGACATTAAACCGGTCCGCGGGCCGGGGGTTGAGGACCGCTGCTGTAGAGGATCAGCCTTTACACAAAGATCAGCGACCACAGGCTGTAAACCTGAAATCATTCCCTTCACTCCAGACTCTGGAGGTCACACTGACACTGAGGCTGCTTTGTGATCAAAGTGTCTAAACAAAGACCATCATCAGTGATCATGTGATGTTTGTGTTTGCAGAGGTCAGAACCAGAGACAGAGAGCAGAGTCTCCAGGACCCAGCGGTCTGTCTGTGAAGAGTGACCAGTCTATGGGAAAAATTATAAACTTCAGTCATGAACCTGGAGCCTCAGAGACAAAGTAAGAGACTCAATAAATAATGCTCTCAAATCAATATGATATGCTCTTGAATTAAGATAAGAAATAACCTCCATCTGTTGGAGGGAAACGTCCAAACTTCAGAGCAGCTCTGAAAGCAGCTTCACATCAACAGCTCATTTCTTTTATTTGTGGTTCAAATTGAATTTGGCTGGACTTTTGTGAAGGAAGAAGAACTAAATGTGTGTGTGAGCAACAGACTGAACTGAACTGATTCAGAATCTGATGAAACGGATCAATGAGTCAAACCATTGACGAGTCAGAGAGAGTGTGAGGATGAGCCTCAGGGTTAGACCTTTACAACAGTCCATCAGAACCACTGTGAGACAAAGCTGTAAGGATGTCTTCACAGAGACATGTCCACCTGTCCCTGACGTGTCAGTGATAAAGAAATGTCTCCACAGACACATGTCCACCTATCCCTGACGTGTCAGTGATAAAGAAATGTCTCCACAGAGACATGTCCACCTGTCCCGACATGTCAGTGATAAAGAAACGTCTCCACAGAGACCAGTTTGCTGTTTCTGTGGACGAGCAGACGTCCCGCTGTCCTCTGTGTCAGGACGTCCTGAAGGATCCAGTCTCCACCAGCTGCGGTCACCAGTTCTGCAGACACTGCATCTCCTCATACTGGGACCAGTCTGGTCCACCAGGAGACTCCTGCTGTCCCCAGTGTGGGAAAAGACCCAGGACAGGACGTGGACCACAGAGCATCCGTGAGTAAGACTCATAAGGAGAGCAGCTCCCATCAGCACTAGTAGACTTTAGAAATGGAAAAACAGGAGAAAACTGTTTAAAAGTTAAAAATGTGACTCATGTTAACTCCATGATGGAGTTTAACTCTCTGCTGCCCCCTGCAGGTTGAAGAAATGAAGGTTTCCCCTCATTTTGCTGCTTTTCTCTCATGATTGTTCTCTTGTATGCAGATGATACTCTTTCCTTCACAATCATCACAGTTCTTCTAGAATGATTCAGTCTTTCAGAATAAAGTTATTCAAGTCATTACAGTGAAAATCTAGTTTTTCATTTGACAACAAACAACATAAAACAACAACGTCACAGAAAAACATGACACTGATGAAAATAATCCTCAGCTGCTCACATTCTTTGTCTCTTGTCTTTCAGCAGATGTTGGTCTGCAGAAAGTTCTAGATGAACATAAGATCAGTCTGAGGAGCAGATTTGAACATGTGACTGAAGGAACTGAAGGAACAGGAAGTAGAACCCTCCTGAACAGGATCTTCACTGAGCTCTACATCACAGAGGGACAGAGTGAAGAGGTTAATACTCAACATGAGGTGATGCAGCTGGAGACGACCTCCAAGAAGAAGACGGTCCAGGACACTCCCATCAAGTGCTGCGACATCTTTAAAGCCTTACCTGACCAGCAGGGGAGCATCAGAGTTGTCCTGACCAACGGCGTCGCTGGTGTTGGAAAAACCTTCTCGGTGCAGAAGTTCACTCTGGACTGGGCCGAGGGTTTGGAAAACCAGGATGTGAATCTGCTGATTGTGCTCTCGTTCAGGGAGCTGAACCTGATCAGAGATCAGCAGCACAGTCTTCTCACGCTGCTCCATGTTTTCCATCCAACATTAGAGAAGGTCAGAGCAGAGGAGCTCGCTGTCTGTAAACCTTTGTTCATCTTTGACGGCCTGGATGAAAGCAGACTCTCACTGGACTTCAGCAGCAGCACGCTGGTTTCTGACGTCACACACAGGTCATCAGTCAATGTGCTGCTGACCAACCTCATCCAGGGGAATCTGCTCCCCTCGGCTCTCATCTGGATAACTTCTCGACCTGCGGCGGCCAATCAGATCCCTCCTAAATGTGTTGCCAGGGTAACAGAAGTACGAGGCTTCACTGACGACCAGAAGGACGAGTACTTCAGGAAGAGATCCAGAACTGATGATCTGTCCAGCAAAATCATCTCACACATCAAGACGTCCAGGAGCCTCCACATCATGTGTCAAGTCCCAGTCTTCTGCTGGATCAGTGCTACAGTTCTGGAGCACATGCTGACCACAGAGCAGAGAGGAGAGCTGCCCAAGACCCTGACAGACCTGTACTCACACTTCCTGCTGGTTCAGACAGAGAGGAAGAAGAACAAGTATGATAAAGGATGTGAGACGAGTCCACGGGAGCTGACGGAGGCCGACAGGGACTTTCTTCTGAAGCTGGGTAGGCTGGCCTTTGAACATCTACAGAAAGGAGACATCATGTTCTACCAAGAAGACCTGGAGCGGTGTGGTCTAAGTGTGACAGAGGCCTCGGTGTACTCAGGAGTTTGTACAGAGATCTTCAGAAGAGAGAGCGTGATCTTCCAGAAATCAGTCTACTGCTTTGTTCATCTGAGCGTTCAGGAGTTTCTGGCTGCAGTCTACATGTTCCACTGTTTCACCAACAGGAAGACAGAGGTACTGCAGGACTTCTTTAGAAAAAAAGACAGTTCGAAAAAGTCACTGAAAATGTTGCTGCAGGTCTTATTCAGACATAAAGTTGATGATGATGATGATGGTGGTTACACTCCTCTGGATGTGTTCCTGAAAGCAGCCATGAAGAAATCCCTTCAAAGTGAAAATGGTCACCTGGACCTGTTTGTTCGCTTCCTTCATGGACTCTGTCTGGAGTCCAACCACAGACTCTTAGGAGGTCTGCTGGGTCAGACTCAGAACAGTCCAGAAATCATCCAGAGGGTCATTGAGAACCTGAAGAAGATGAACACAGAGAACATCTCACCTGACAGAAGCATCAACATCTTCCACTGTCTGACAGAGATGAACGAGCAATCAGTGCATCAGGAGATCCAAGAGTTCATGAAGTCAAAGAACAGAGGACAGAGACTCTCTGTGATCCACTGCTCAGCTCTGGCCTACATGCTGCAGATGTCTGAGGAGGTTCTGGATGAGTTGGACCTGAGCAAGTACAGAACATCATACCAGGGGAAACAGAGACTGATTCCAGCTGTGAGGAACTGCAGGAAGGCTCGGTGAGTTCAGACATGATCAATAACATCATCAGTCAGTGATGATTCATGGTTTGGTTTATCAAATACACACAGAAGTCAGTTCTTCTCATTCTTCTCAGTTTGTTTCTGGAGATGTTTTAAATGATGAAAGTGAAGATTTGTCAGCTGGTTGTGATTCTTGTTTTGAACTGAATGAAAACACCAAATCACAACATTCTCTCAAGTCTCTGTTCATGATAAGACAGAAAGACAAGAGAAACCAACAGTTCACACAATGAACAAACACTAGGGGGCAGTGGAGAGAAAATCTGTGACCGAACCAGACTCAAACATGTGCAGCATCTGCCTCGACCGGTTGTGGTGAAAGGACAAAACGGAGGACAGAGGAGAGGAGGGGGAGAGAAAGTGAAAGAGGGAGGTGAGGTAGAGACAGAAGAGAGAGACCGGGAGCAGAAATATAACAGTTGTGTCAGCTTCTAAGTTTAAACAGGACTTATGACATTTTTATACAACTACAATGTTATTGATGTTCTATTAATGAGACATAAACATTAGACTGATATCAACTTTAATTATAGTATCATATTAATAATAATAACAATACTCCTGGTTTCAAGCAGCAACTTTGTCTAAAGTCTCATCTTTTATTCTTCATTCAGGTGGAGGGGCTGCAGATTGACAAAGATCAGCTGTTCTTCTCTGGTCTCAGCTCTGAAGTCCAACCCCTCACACCTGAGAGACCTGGACCTGAGTAAGAACCAGCTGCAGGATTCAGGAATGAAGCTGCTGTGTTCTGGACTGGAGAGTCCACATTGTAGACTGGAGATCCTGTGGTGAGTTCACTGACTCTCTGTTACTGTTGTAAATGTCAGATGTTTCATCCACAACTGAAAGTCATTCATGTTGTCACATGAGTTGAATCAGTGATGGTTGTTCCATGTTTCCACTTTTTCTTCCCTCAGATGTAGAATCAGGATCTTTTCACAGCTGACGTGTTTTTTGTTTTCTAAAGTGTTTCAGTCGCTGTAGTTTTCACGTCAGTCGCAGCTTTGACCTTTTCTGACTGAACTTGATGTTTTTCACTTTCTCCTCTGACACGTTCACATGTAGCCAATCAGAATGAGTGTTGTTGATGATGTCACAGCTGTGACTGTTTACAAACAAACAGGAGCTTCCTCAGTTGGCTCAAGATGGCGACCTGGGCGGTTGGAGTGCCGTGAACTCCCAAACTATAAGTTGTACCACGTCAAAAAACGGCAACTAAACCAACTATTATGACTGCTGTGGCTACTCTGTGAGGATAGAGAGGATAATAAAATATTTTAATTAAACATTTTGAAAAATGAATTAAATGTTAATTCATTCTAGAACGGGGCACCACCCTGAAAACAGGGAAAAGACAATCAATCTATGCCTTTAAAATCAGTCTTAAATAATCACTGTAATTGACAACGATATCAAAGATATCCCAATTTAACAGTATTGAAGGTATGAATCCGAGCACAGACCCTCTCAACCCCCATTTGTCACTGTATTCATGTACAAAAGACACAGAGCATTCCTTCAGGTTAATAAAAGTAACAATTTATTAAATCAAACATTGAAATCAATTAAACAATCATGTTCACTAAAAGTGAACATTAATGTAGAACGAAAATCTATTGGTTGAATCAACAAATATCACTTGCTAAGCTACAACAACACAGGCTATATACAACATAAACACCAATATGTGTGTGTGTGTGTGAGTGTAACATGAGACAAAGATAAGACATGGGAGTGACGCGGTTGGCCGAGCAAAGCCACTCCCACTTCCGACACTAAAGCAGAGAAGGCATGCGCAGTAGCAGTGACTGTAGACGCACGCTTCCACCAAAGATGGCGCCAGAAACACATTAACACGAGGCCGCAGATCTTGGGTCGAACATGTGATAGCATGGCTGCAGAGACACGTGTTCGACACAAGATGGCGCCTATGAGGAGACTCTTGTTCATGAATGAAAGAGAGAGAGTGAGTGAGTGAGAAAGAGAGAGAGTGAGTGAGTGAGAAAGAGAGAGAGTGAGTGAGAAAGAGAGAGTGAGTGAGTGAGAGTCGTGCTTGAATAGCGGCAGACCAAAAGTGTGTTTCAAAGCACAGTGTGTTCAGTGAATGAAACAAAAGGATCGCGTACGTGAGAGTTTATGTCAGTTTAAACCACACAGACTTGACACAGGCAAAGCCAGGCCAGTCTGTGAATCTTAACGTTCATGCCGACATTCTCTCACCACGTGATCTGTCTACGCGCTCACAGCGGGAGAAGACACGTCACTGCAGGGTGAGCGGTGAGCTCTACTTTCAGCGAAGGGAATTAATAACGTGTAAACAAATACAAACAGTTAACAATAGTAAACAAATCCATACGAACGTGTGAGTGCACAATCCAACACGTTCAACACAAAGGAAAGTTTATAAAACACAGAACCTTAACCTAACCCTGCCCAGAACCCTTGCCTCTTACTGTGAGCTGATAACACGTTTTGCCCCCGAAGGAGAGGAACAAGAAGAAAAACACAAAGAGCAAAAATAGGAAGAGAAAGAAAAATGGAAGTGAGCGAGAAACGTCTGTCCTCTGGTTTTATAGTGTTTTCAGGGGCAAGGCCATAAAACAGAGAACGGCCAATGAGATTCACTGACCCTATGGAATGCTGACCAGTCGTAAAACCAAGAATGTCCCAAATGGTGGACTGAGACTTTGTTGAAAACTCAAATCAGGCTTTTGAAACTGCATATAGGCCTTACCCATGGAGAACAATAGAATAGTGGATTACAGTAGACATCTCGGCCCCAACATTTGTTAGTATAGCATTAGCTTTAACAAACCACTGGAACCATGCCCAAAAGAGAAGTGAAATCCAACAGCAGTACCAACGTCACGTCACTACTTCAACATGAAGTTGAAGGTTTGGACGCTTTGTTCACACCGCTACCAGTTACGCCGAGTAAAGGCCCGGACCCAAAGAAACAGCGTCAAAAAGGCGGAGGTGATGCTGACGATGTTTCCAACGCTGAAATCATGAATGCAGTGGTGGAGTTAACAAAACGCTTCACTGCGCACGAGCAAAACATCTCCAGAAACACTGAAGCCATTACGACAGTCTGCGAGCAGTTGAAAGGGATGGAATTATGGAAAGTTGAAAATAACAAAGAACACATTAAAGAAATGTCAGGACAAGTCTCACAACTGCAACAGAGAAGTGAAAATAGCGAGCGCTTCAGCAGGCGCTGGAATCTCCGCATGTATGGATTAGGAGAGACACCTGCAGAGAACATCAGAGGGGAGATCATCAAGTTGCTGGCGCTGCTCGCACCTGAAGACAAAGAAAAGCTGGGCTTTCTCGTTGACACAGTGCATAGAGTTGGAGTTCCCCGGGATAATGCAGCACGACCTGTCATCGTGCAGTTCACAATGAGATCCTTTGGAAACAAAGTCTGGAAGATTTCACGTGGCACTGAGATTCTCAAGGAGAAGAAACTACTGGTTAAGGAAGATTTGACACAAACCGCCAAGATGGAAAGAAACAAGCTCTGGCCGCTTGTGGAAGCTGCCAGAAAGCAAGGGAAACGTGCTGGTGTTCGTGGTCCAGAAGCCTATATTGAAGGAAGAAAGGTGACTTGTTAAGGTTACAATGGGTTCTGGACTTTAAGGGTCATGTGAAATAAGTCACAGGAGCACTTCATTACATTTAATAATACTGTTGGTTTAAAATTCATGAATGTATAAATGGTACATATAGTTGAGCTTTACTGTTTGTAAGTACCTATTTTATTCTTTCTTCAAGTTTCTAAGTGTTCATTTACCTCAGACATTAGCCAATTCTGTTTATGTTTTTATTGAGTTCATTTTCTTGTATGACTCAATTTAAGTTTGATGCACTAAGTTTGTGCTCTATTAATGTAAGGGGACTACGGGATAATACAAAAAGGAAGGCAGTTTTTCTCTTAAGCAGGCGTTGTAATGCAAATATAGTTTTTTTGCAAGAAACTCATTCATCTAGAGATGATGAAAGATTTTAGAAGTCTCAGTGGGGGGACACAGTTTTTTTTTTTCTCATGGCTCAAATAATTCAGCTGGAGTCGCAGTTCTTTAGAATAGATTTAATGGTGATGTGCTGGATTCTGCTTTCTCAGATGATGGTCCATGGATTATATTGGTCTTAAAGGTGGACAACCTTCTGGTTATTATTTGCAATGTTTATGGTCCAAACAGAACAATTCAAGCAAAAGATATGTTTTCTAATCTCTCTGCAAAGGAAAATACAAAGAATGTGTTTTTATCATTGGTGGAGACTTCAATGATGCCCCTGATGATGAAATGGATCGATGGCCTCCTAGATCTACAGCTTGACTTGGTTTCAAATCTACCTCATTTCTGTGTGATCACCTTCTGCTTTCAGATGCTTGGAGATTTATGAACCCCAGTGTCAAAGATTATACATTGACCAATTCTAGCAGAAGTTTACAGTCTAGAATTGATCTATGGTTACTGTCATCACATGGACTACAGTTCATTTCAGATGTTTCTCATTGTCATGCTCCGCTGTCTGATCATCAAAAGAGAAGTCTTAGATTAAAGGGCTCTAAAGAAAAATCAAACATCAGAGGCTATTGGAAATTAAATAATAATATATTGGAGGACAAAACATTTTTTAAAAAAAGTGTAGAATTGCTTGCAAAAGACATTTTTAGTGAAAAAGATATGAGTCCAATCCAAAAATGGGAATTCTTTAAATTTAAAGTGAGAGAAGTTGCAATACAGTGTAGCAAACAAATAAAAGAAATACATACTAGCAAAGAAGATCTTTAATGAGCCAGTTGCACAAATGAATGTCTAGGCACGATTTATCTGAGGATGAATTCAAATTGCTTAAGAATCTTAGTGAAGAGCTTGACAGAATGTATATGAATTTGGCCAAAGGTGCCTTCATAAGGGCCAGGGCTAAGTGGTTAGAGGAAGGGGAAAGAAATACGAGTTCTTTTTTTGGTTTAGAAAAGCCAAATAGGAAAATAAATAATATTACATCCCTAAATATAAATGGTACCATCAGCACAGACCACAATAATATTGCAAGTTATTGCAAATGATATACATGTGAATTGAATCACTTCAAGAGCAGTGCATTTATGGAGCATATAAGAAAGTTGACTCCTCTGATTTCTGGACATTTCAAAGACAGCTGTGACAGAGAACTCTCATCCTCAGAAATGACTGAAGCAATATGAACTCAATGAATTTAAGAAAATCACCTGGAAGTGATGGTCTCTCAGTAGAATTTGATTTATGCTTTTGGGCTTTAATTAAGGACCATCTACTGCTCATGTTTAAAGAATGTATTGATAGAAAGGACATGACGACAACCATGAAACAAGGTCTGATAACCCTTATTCCTAAACCTGAAACAAATCCTTTAATAATGGAAAATTGGAGGCCCATTTCTCTTTGAAATATAGACTATAAAATGATCTCACAGGTCTATGCTAAACGTTTGAAGAAAGATCTAGAAGAGATAATAAGCGAAAACCAAAATGCTTTTATGGCCAAACGTCACATTAGCTCTAATGTCAGGTTAGTATTAGATTGAATGGACTATTCGAACCACATAAAGTCACATGCACTACTTGTATTCCTCGACTTTTATAAGGCATTTGATTCAATTGAACATTCTTTCATGATACAGGCCCTGCACATTTTTGGTTTTGGGGATCATTTTATTAATAATATAATAATGTTTTATAAAGATATAAACAGCTCTGTCTTTTTATATCCCAGCATTTCCAAAAGGTTTCCAATTTCAAGAGGTGTACGCCAAGGATGTCCTATTTCTTGTTTTTTATTTTTGATTGTGGCTGAAGTTTTGTTGTTAAATATCTCACATAGCCCCGATATTCATGGTTTGACCATCTTTAACAGACAGATCAAAATGACACAGCTAGCCCATGATACACTATTGTTTCTAAGGGATAAAGGGCAAATACAAAGTGCATTACGTGCAACTGGTGCATTTTCAGAAGCTTCGGGTCTTAAACTTCATCTCAACAAAAGTCAACTTTAATGTTTCTATGAGACTGAAGAGAAACTTATGTTTGATATTCCTGTCAAACAGTGTGTTAAATATCTTGGTGTTCACATTTCCAAGGACATGACTCTCAGACAACAGCTACATTTTCTTCCCAAAATGAAGAAAACTAAGTCAATTTTGAATTGATGGCTTCAGAGAGACCTTTCAATCTTTGCTAGAGTGTTATTGTCAAAAGCTGAAGGTGTATCAAGATTAGTTTATCCTGCTTTGTCACTTTTTGTTAGGGATATGTTCTGCACAGAAATCAATCATTTATGTATTACATTTGTGTGGAAACATAGGAGACATTGCCTCAAAAAAGAAATTCTCACTTTAGAGAGAGCAGAAGGAGGATTGGGCGTCTTAGATTTGATCCGTTTGAATTGCACCTTTAAGATCAAATGGCTTCAGAAATGTTTGGAATGTCCGGAATCGCTATGGAATTTTATACCATATAATATCTTTGAAAATGGAAGCGGCTTCAAATTTCTATTGGGATGTAACTAGTCCGTTTCTAAATTGCCACTAAAAGTCTCAAAATGTCATCAACAGGCTTTATTGTCTTGGAAAGTGTGTTATGTTCACAACTTTTCACCACATAAAACTCTTATTTGGAATAACAGTGATATTACTGTTAACAAGAAAAGTCTATATAAGGAGGCCTGGATTGAAAGGGGTATTATCTATGTTTCTGCTTTGTTTGATAATAAAGGTCATCTTTATAGTTATGAACCATTTCTAAGAACAAAATCTTTTCCTATCATTTATAAAGAGTTGATTTCTGTAATGCCAGCTATTCCCACAGGCATAATTGAATGAATGAAATGTCACCTTGGCCATCAAAATATTGATCCTCAAGTGCCTTCTCTACTTATTGGTGGGATACCATTAACAGATGTAAAGTGTACAAACAAACATATAAGGAAAGAGATTCAAAACTAGAACAAGATTTCACCCAAAAGCAAATCTTTCTGGAATTCACAATTTGATCATATAAAGTGGCGCAAAGCATGGTTATGCCCCTTTCAGTTTTGTGTTTGGAATAAAATCAGAGAAGTTCATTTCAGAATCTTACATCATATTTACCCATGTAACACAATCATTTCCAAATGTGTTGACATTGATGCTAAAGTGCAAAACTGAGCCAGAAACGACTTTACATCTGTTTTATCACTGCCCCTTTTCTTTTCTTTTGTGGAGAGACGTAGAGAAGTTTATTCAGAACAGGACTGGTCATGTCATAGCAATTGCCCCAAAGGATATTGTCACTGAATTGAATCGTAGCAACAGATCTTTAAATCACATGGCAAATCTCATTCTTCAATATTCATAACTTAAAGAACTCGGTTCACATACTGACTGATCGGGGACTGAGACTGAGTGGCACTTGGCTGATGTACACTGTTAAGGTTGGCCACAATGCTATCACCAATCTTTTTAACCAAATCTGTTATCACAACACTGAGAGCATCAACAGAAACTAATTGTGGAGGTGTAGGGTCTGATTGAGCAGTCAGTGTGGAGCTGGCAGAGGGGGTTAATGGAGGCTCAATAACTGACTGATCAACTGTGTTGTTCATAACACTGGGGAACACTGGCCTACCCCTACCATAACACAGTGAAGAAATCTGTTGGCCCCTCCCCACCCCAAAGGTGACATCACGTCCACGACCAGCCATAGCATGAACCATAAAACTGTCACTCTCCGACATCATGAACACAAAGTAACCTTGCACTGTAAACTGCACAATGTGCTGCAATACAACAGTTAAATGACAGGAGCACAAAATGAAAATCTCAATTTTTACAATATTGACTTCTACACGTTTCCCATGTATTTGGACACCTTTACCCAAAGCACACACACAAAAAAGTCTATAGTTTTCTGTATACTATACAAGATACTATACACAATATGAACACAAGGTATTCACATTATTAGCGTCACTTAGTTTCAATTCCTCTTCAATGTCCAGC
>NW_025322307.1:0-38678 GCF_019176455.1 Solea senegalensis | reverse complement strand
GTGAGGACAGTTGTCACGTTTTTCCACCGCAGCACAACAGCTGCAGCTGTGTTGAAGGAGAAACAGGTGATGCTACAGCTGCCCTTACACAAGCTGGTCACTGCAGGTGACATTGTCACAGCAAGCCTCCTCTTCTGAAGAACAAGAAGAAGAAGAAGAAGAATGTTCAACTCCCTTAAATCAAGTTTGGTTTTCTTAAGAGAAAGAAGTTGTTTATTTGTTTCATGTTTACTTACTTGATGTGTGGTTTGCAGCACAGGCAGTAAGCCTCAGTTACCTCAGTGTGAAACACTAGCCATTTCATTTACTTTGTAAATGTAAGAGAACTTGATTGAAGAAGAATTTTCAACATGCTCCAATCATCTCCACAGTGGAGTTTAGTTCTGTTTGTTTTTCAACAGTATTTTGTTACAAAGAAAACACAAGTGTTATAGCTTTGGCTATTTATGGCTATTTATATTGTTAATAATTTGCATAGTTAATCTTGTTCTTTGGTGTTCAGTTTATAAAGGTATTTTCAACTCCCCCAAAAATAAATAAATAAATTGTGATACAAATCGAATCGTGGGTTTGGTGTATCGTTACAGCCCTAATTATGAGGTGTTACAATTGCAAACACACATAAGATATGCCTACATAAAACAATGAGTAAATCAATATGTAAATGGGTCCAACAGTGCAGGGGGCTACATTTTCAATGCTAAATAATGGTATAAAAGAACAGTCAGCAATAGGTTGGAGTGTAGATGCATTATGCCATCACACATTAAGGTGTATTTACAGAGATTTATTGTTTCAAAATTCATTTATAGTGCACACTAAACTAACAGCTGTCCTTTTTACGAATTAAATTAAAATACTGGAGTAAAATAATGCATGTTTTGAGGAGGCTAATAATGTTTTAAGGGATCATAACAATAGCTGTACATCTAGTTTGCCCTGATTATCTGTAGAATAACCCTAGTGGGTCATAACGTTTTGTATTTTATTTTTTTAATAAAATATTTTGTTTGTTTTTATTTTTATTATTATCCTGCGTTTTTTCACCTTATCCAGTTGAACTGGAAAGATATAGTTTTTTTTAAATCTCTTTAATTAAACACATGGATACACATAAACATATTTACATTGTAAACATAAAATAAAGACCCAAGAAATAAACATCGGGAACGAAAAATACGTGCTTCCGGTATGCTCGCTTTTATTTTGAAAAGCTTCCGATCCTGACAGTACAGGAGACCTGACAGTGCAGGTCTGCAACGAAAGGTCCTGACAGTGCAGGTCTGCAGCCAGACCCCTCTCAAAAGTTTTTAGTGCATTAAGCACTTATAGTACTTGTAGTACTTATAGTACTTAAAGCTACTAAATCAAGTCATTATTTTGATGATAATATGAATATATGACATTATTATTTCACTTTTAATCCAAATGATCATTTACAATCGTTCATTTAATCTCATTTAACATTGTGTTCGCGTTTGACGGGACTTTATGTTTCGGTTTGGACGCTTTAGTAGAATTGACATAAAGAAGAAAACATGACGTCACATTTAGGAAAAACAAAAGACGACTGACTGGAGTTATGACAGGCTGGAAGTTTCCATTCTAATCTGTCAGGATTAAGCAGGACATATACTTCATGACTGTACTTAAGTACACATTCCACGTATTTGTACCTGACTTTGTTATTTCTAGCAACTTTGACTACATTTGATATCAGAAATGATTTTTGATACTCAAGTAGAGTAAATGTCAAACTTTAAGACTTTTACTCAAGTCTCACTTTAAGGTACTTGACTCACACGCACTAAATCATCATATATCATCATATATCATCATATATTATCATCATAATCACGTCATCACTCACCAGTCTGTCCTCGTGCTGCGCAGTTCAAATGGCGACTGAAGCAAAGTCACAGAATAGTTACTTTCACATTCTCTTACAGGAAATGAGTCGAGCAGGAAATAAAGAGGCAGCGCGAGAGTTCTACATCTATGTTTGTGGACTTGAATTTATTATTTACACTTATTGTTCCTAACAGTATGATCATAAGTCTGCGGGTTTTCTGGCCTGAATGATTTAAATATTTTCTGATCGTTATATGAATATCATATATTTAATATAATGATTACAGTGAATTGAACACATACTACTCTAAGGTGTAAAATAGTATCAGACAAAAAACATCCAACATAATGAATGAAATATCATTGAAATAAGAGGAACATTCAATCAATAAATCCCTTCAATTTAACTGGGATTAAAGGCTTTAATGAACAAAAGGTGTTTAGAACACTTGTAATCATTGGTAGCAACTATAGGTGAGAAGAAAAGTGCAATTATTGGTGTTTGAACATCGTTGGTTTGAAATAAGTGAGCAAAGATGCTTCAGAAACGTTCCATTTCAATCAACTCTGCGTCCTATTTTGATTCACTTGGCTCCAGCGTCTGCTCAACAACTATCACTGTCAGTGGGTCAAAACAGCAGAAAACCCGCGCACCACCGCCACCGTGTGGCAGACATGTGAAGTGCGAGTAACACGACAAAACAAACAGGCAAACATGTTGATACCATGGATGTATTAGAACAACTGGATAGAGCTCCGCCCCTTTGCCTCCGTTCATTCCTATGGAGTTCTTTTGGATTGTTTTTTGAATGATTTATTGAACAAAATAATGTAGAAACAACAAGGCTCACATCTTTGTTTAAACCTTTCAAAGGAGCAGGTGCACAGGAAGAACGCAGAAGAGAAACATTTGCATGATCAAATACAGACAAATCAAACAAGATCAAAAACTAAAGAAAAAGTTAGCTAAGGCTTTTGTTTTTAGATCCTATTTTTCAAATCAAGTGAAAAGTTTCATTGCATTTTTACCTTTCATCATGTTAAAGAAACTGGTTATGAAACACAATAAATCTAAGTTTCACGTTCATATATTTCCATGTGTTCCAAGTATTAATATATCGTTTAGCATTATTGACCATAACAAGAGCATAAATCATGTCCTCTTTAGAGAAGGGCTGGAGTCGGATCTCTGTGTGCAGCCAGTCACGTGTGCTTCAGAGGACACACAATGAAAGCTTTCAATATCATCACAAAATACACATTTATTTGTTTCCAAAGCAAATCTCTGCCGTAACATTTCACTGGACACAGGTTACACAACATTTAACATTTTCAAATGGACTTCTTTTGCTTTTGGATTTATGGGAAATTGGAAATATTGAGATCACAAAGAATATATAATATCTTTGGAGAAGATTTGTTTGATGCACTTTTGAAAAGACAATAAAGGGTGTGTGACGTTTTATTAGGAATTTGAATGCTCTCAAAGTTACAGCTTCCAACTAGGAGATGTGGAACATTAGGAGTGATGTGAGTCGAGTTTGAAATAATCCCTTGAATTCAATTCAAAGTAGGATTAGGGATGGCTTTCATTATGGATGCAAAGGAATTACGATTAACAACTAGATCATATTTAAGGTGAAAATGTTCATGTGTCATCACACACTAAATGAATTAAAGAGCAAATACCTTTATCCATGCAGTTCTTGTTATACAGCGACTTGTTTTTAATTGTAATGTATCTATTTGTTACGAGGGGTGAAATTATGATTGTACAAAAGTTTCCAATATAAAAGGACTTGCTGGTGAAACAGGGATCATTTAACAGGACGTTTCTGAATATTCAAATCACACTTTAATAAAAAGTGCCTCCATATGATACCAGAAGCTCTTATTGTGAAGGAAGGATTTGAACCCGTTCATGTTCAGTGTTCCATTGATAAAATCTGTGTATTCTCTTAATAAAGTGCATCTTTTTCTTCCAAATATAATCCAAATGAATTTGGTTGACCTTCTGAATGGCTCTGTTAGGGAAGGCCAAAGAATACGCTGGATAGAAACATCTCCATATGCTTTCAATCTTAGTAAGAAAGACTCCACCTAGTAAACTGATGTCTCTCAATAACCAGGAGTTCAGTTTAGTTTGACTGATTGAGTTATTACACTCCACACATAGATACATGTATCCCTAAGTATTGAACAGCTGATTTGATAGGAATGTTTTCTGTTTCTGCTTCTGTTAAATCACTCTGATAAATTTGTTCAAATCAAGTTTCAGCCTCGAGGCGTCGCATTATCTTGGGGACCTCAGTTTCACAGAGACGGTCGTATCGTCTGCGCGCTGGCTAACAACAACAACAGGTATCCCAAGAACATTTAAAGGAGCAATGTGTGAATTTTTCATAAAAATAGAGAGCATTTCTGTGGCAATGATAAAGAGAAGCGGAGAGACGGGGCAGCTTTGTTTGACCCCACGTTTGATAGCAGATCTCGGTGATGTACCTCCTGGTAACCAAATAGAGCTGTTTGCATTATCATAAAGAGACTCAGTAGTGGCTTGAAATTTATTCCCAAAGCCTAAAAGTTTGAAGCACTGAAAGATAAAGTGATGCTCAATTGAGTATAAAAAGCTTTATAAAAGTCAAGAAACAAAATGAAGCCGTCGTCTTCTACTAAAGGATTATAATCTAGGATATGGATCACCAAACGGATGTTGTTGTGAATGGATCCATCTTTCATAAATCCAGATTGGCATGCACAAGCGTTACAATCTTATAATCAGTGTTTAATAATGTGATGGGTCTAAGATTATCCAAAATGTTGAAGTTTTTGAGTAAGTCCCAACAAATGAGGTGTAAGGCCATCACAGCCAGGAGATTTATTTAAAGACAAGCTCAAAAATATTAATATCAGCTTCACAGAACTTGGCAAACTCCTCATCTGTAGAGAGGATAAGATCTTTGATATGGTGAAAAAAGGAGTCTGAATCTGCGGCAGAGTGTCATTTAGTGTCAAAGGAAGTTATTTCCTTAGTAATCAAGTCTGGATCTGGACATAGTGTGATGGAAATGATGTACTTCATGTACTTCATGAAGAGAAATGTTCAATGGAACTGTTTGATGTGACTTGTGACCTGTAACCCTTTGTACTGTTTTAGGACACATGTAATACTCAATGTTATCACTTGCTACAATGTGAGTGATTCCTTTAAGTACAGAATGGCAGGGTGATAACATACCATCAGAGACAGATAAATACCATGTGTTTCTTCCAAGACAGTGAGTCTTCACTTTGTAACAGGCCTGTGTGTTGCTTTGTGAATGCTCCTCTTGTACAAGATTAAACCCTTGTTTGGATTTTGAGCTGACTCCCATCTCCTTCCTCCAGTTCTAAATGATTGCAGAATTATTTGAACAAAACGATTGGTGCCCAACGTGGGGCCCCAATATCTGTCTCTCTCTTCACATCAGCGGACCTGAAGACCTTGCAAGGCGGAGGGGAACAAAATCCTCTTAAAAAGACCTCCACCACAGGGCTCTTAAAGCTCCGTTTGGTCAGGGATGCCAGGTCCCCTGAAGAGCGGGACAGTGACGGGGCTAACCATGGAGGGGAGACGGAGTCAGGGACTCAAATCATCAAAAGGGTAAGAAACAACCATTTGGACTTGGGAGAGCAGGACTCTCTTAGATTTAGGGCAGGGACGTAAAAGTAAACTGTCTTTGGAAGGACAAGGTTTAAACTAATCCCTCAGGGCTGAGAAAACAAAAAGACGTCAGGGTCAGGGACTCATAGGAAAGAGTCAGGGACTCATAAGAAAAAGAAATGGAAAGACCGGTAAAATAAATGAAATGAAAAAAAAACAACGTTAAAATAAAAATACACTAAAATTGAAGGAGAAAAAATTCAATTGTAATAGTTGTTATAAATGTTGTTGTGAACCTGACGAGGTTCAATATGAAGGAATGGGCCAGAAAGCATTCTTGTTTTTAAAGAAATGTAGGTATTTTCCCTTGCAGCCATATCATCATCATCATCAGTGTTTCCCATCTGGCACGCGATCGGCCCTAGGGCGCGGCTGCTTGGAGAGCGGCGGAAACCTGATCTCCAACATCCGCTCGAAGTTTTTCTTGATCATCATTGTCTTAAGGGCCTGTTGTTTGCTGACCCCATGTGTTTCTTCTATTTTTCTCCACGACCTCCGTTTGTCAAACAATACTTTCTTCTGAATTGCATCATTCGGCATTCGGCATATATGGGCTACGTATCTCAAGGACTGTACATGGCAGAAGTTTTTAATTGGTTGGGATTGGGTCAGTGCATACAGCTTACTGTTCGAGATCTTAAACGCCCAATCTATTTCGCCATCGACAAGGGTTGCTGGGTCGGTCCCCTTTTTTCTTAGGTTTTGGGGAGGAACATTCTTGCGTGCATAGCCGCCAGCTATCATCTTACGTAGGAAACCATTCCACACAGTATTCAACTTCTGGAGCTTGTTGCTAGAAAGTTCCCATGCCTGTACACTATACAGTAGTAGGGACCGTACACACGCAATCAGGATTTTCATACATAGCTCTGGGAAAACACATTACATTACATTACATTACATGTCATTTAGCAGACGCTTTTATCCAAAGCGACTTACAAAAGTGCATTTAAACATTTGGGTACAAATAAGAGCTAGAAGTAAGTAAGAGCTTCAAGTAGAACAAACTATGAAGTGCTAGTCATAAGTGCAATACAATTTATTTATTTATTTTTTTTTGTCGCCTTAGTCGAGGTAGAGTCGGAAGAAATGTGTTTTTAGTCGGCGTCGGAAGATGTGGAGGCTTTCAGCTGTCCGGATGTCGATGGGGAGATCGTTCCACCATTTGGGAGCGAGGACAGTGAACAGTCTCGAGTTCTGCGAGTGCCTCTGCGATCCTCTCAGTGAGGGGGCAGCGAGCCGGTTTGTCGATGCAGAGCGGAGTGGGCGGGCTGGGGTGTAGGTTTTGATCATGTCCTGGATGTAGGCTGGACCGGATCCGTTTGTAGCATGGAACGCAAGCACTAGAGTCTTGAAGCGGATGCGAGCAGCTACAGGAAGCCAGTGAAGGGAGCGGAGGAGCGGTGTAGTGTGGGAGAATTTTGGTAAATTGAAGACCAGTCGAGCTGCTGCATTCTGGATGAGTTGCAGAGGTCGTATGGCGCATGCAGGAAGACCAGCCAGGAGGGAGTTGCAGTAATCCAAGCGTGAGATGACAAGAGCCTGGACCAGAACCTGTGCCGCCTTCTGGGTTAGGAGAGGCCGAATCCTTCGGATGTTGTGCAACATGTATCTGCAAGATCTAGCTGTTGCAGCAATGTTGGCAGTGAGGGAGAGATGGTCGTCAAGTGTCACACCCAGGTTCCTTGCGGTGTGAGAAGGAGTTACCACAGAGTTGTCGAGGGTGATGGTTAGATCTGTGGTGGGAGAGCCCTTTCCTGGGAGAAAAAGAAATTCAGTCTTGTCGAGATTGAGTTTCAGGTGATGGTCAGACATCCACTGAGAGATGTCAGTCAGACAAGCGGTGATCCGTTCTGCTACCTGTGTGTCGGAGCTGGGAAAAGAGAGAATGAGTTGGGTGTCATCGGCGTAGCTGTGATAGGAAAAACCATGAGAGCGAATAACCGAACCAAGAGAGTTGGTGTATAGAGAGAAGAGGAGAGGGCCCAAGACAGAACCCTGAGGGACCCCAGTAGCTAGAGGACAGGGTTCCGACACGGATCCTCTCCAGGTTACTCTGTATGTTCGGTTTTGAAGATAGGACGAGAGAAGGGTAAGTGCAGAGCCTGAGACACCTAGTTCTTGAAGGGAGGAAGTAAGGATCTGGTGGTTAACTGTGTCAAACGCTGCAGAAAGGTCCAAGAGGATGAGCACAGAGGAGAGAGAGGCAGCCCTGGCAGTGTGGAGTTGCTCAGTGACAGCAAGAAGTGCAGTTTCGGTCGAGTGACCTGCTTTAAAACCAGACTGAAGAGGATCAAGAAGGTTGTTCCGGTGAAGGTAGGAGGAGAGTTGATTAAAGATAGCGCGCTCCAGAGTTTTGGAGAGAAAAGGAAGAAGAGAGACAGGTCTGTAGTTATTTACTTCAGACGGGTCAAGGGTGGGTTTTTTAAGGAGGGGGGTCACTCTGGCCTCTTTAAGAGAGTCCGGAAAGCAACCAGATGACAGAGATGTGTTAATGAGGTGGGTGAGGAAAGGAAGAAGATCAGAAGCAATTGACTGAAGAAGGTGAGAGGGGATAGGGTCAAGGGGGCAGGAGGTGGGGCGGGCAGAGGTTATTAGGGAAAGAACTTGATCCTGAGATAGAGGGGAGAAAGAGGATAGAGAAGGAGCTGAATGTGTGGTTGGTAGAGTGGTGAGAACAGGAGGTGGGGTTGAGAAAGAAGAGCGAATGTCATCTACCTTTTTTGTGAAGTAGTTGACAAAGTGAATTGGTAGAAGGGAGGAAGGAGGAGGGGGGGTGGGGGGATCGAGGAGGTTAGAGAAGATAGAGAAAAGTTTTTTGGGGTTAGAGAACCACATCACGACCACATCATCCGCGTACATGAGCTCCAGGATTCTGAACACCCCATGTGATGTTTCGGTACGGAGTCCTCTGGGAGACACTTCATTTGGTATGACAAATTCGACACGTGCTCCTGCCTCTGGAAATTGGCTCCTGATCTCATGATTGGCACATCTCATGACAAAATCCATGTACAAATTGAATATGGATGGGCTCTCAAGTGCACCTTGGCGACATCCTACATAAGTGTTGAAATAGTGTTTATCACCTTTTATACAGGCCATAGTACCAGTGTACAGCGTCTTTAATATGGGTATCATTTTTGGACATTTGAGGCGAATCTCTAGAGCACGGAAGAGTGCGTCACGTGGGACCCAGTCATAGGCCGCCTTAAGGTCGATGAAGCAGACAAAGAGTGGCTTCCGTTCTTTCTCCAGTATGTGTCGAACAACACTGATTGCATCACATGTGGATCGGTTCTTTCTGAATCCAAACTGGGTGGGTAGTATAATGCGTTCATATACTGATCTTACTCTTTCTATAATAATCATGGAGAGAAGCTTCGTCAGTGTTGCTATGATGGACAGACCACGGTGGTTTGCGGCTAAGGATCTAAGGCCTTTCTTGTGGAGGCACGTGATCGAGGAGAGTAGCCAGCCAGCAGGGATCTTAAGAGATTCCCATATCAT
This sequence comes from Solea senegalensis, assembly GCF_019176455.1. Taxonomy (NCBI): domain Eukaryota; kingdom Metazoa; phylum Chordata; class Actinopteri; order Pleuronectiformes; family Soleidae; genus Solea; species Solea senegalensis. Next base: position 29,614 of record NW_025322307.1, on the reverse strand, counting down.
TCCCATCAACATTGCCAGAAAAAGGAGGAGCTATTTTGAGTAGGAGTACTTGAGTTGTTCGCTGAATTTTTTATCAGTTCCCTTGCATCTGCCATTCTTGAATTTAGACATACATTCCTCTATCTCGGTTTCCTCTGGTGGACTTTCATTCATAGTATCTTGGTCCACCGGGGGGATGATGTGAGGGAAGCGTTCAGGTTCAATCAGCTCTGGTTGCATGGTAAATTCTCTCTTTCCCAGATGTTGTGCAAAGTGCTCTTCCAGTTTCTCCTGCTGTATGGTCTGTTGTCTAGATTTTGAGAGTGTGCAGTATTTTTTGGCTAGCTGAAACTCCTCCTCAGTGTTCCTTTGTTCACTCGCAAGGTTGATCTGCTGAGACAGTTCTTTCACTTCATCTGTGTCAGTTGATTTCCGCCTTTTCTCAAGTAAGGTTAAGAACTCCTCGTCAGTTTGAAAACTACATTCGGTCATTGTCGTTACTCTACACAGCAAGAGCCGGTTAGCGTAACTGCTAGCAAAGATGGCGGACACCGTGTTTACATTCTGGGAATGAAGTCTCGTCCCCCTATGGGTGAGTCTAAAAAGTGCGGAACTGGTGTTGTAGTTTTCAAACCTCAAACGACGGAGGGCAAAATTGGAAAGGGAAAAACTGATTTTTTACAACACAGTAGAAAACTGAGGGAGGGAGGCAAATTTGTAAAGAAAATACGACGGCTATTCTAGAATACAAGGCCACATGCAAATGGGTGGAGTATTCCTTTAAGTACATGACAAGCAGTAAATGGCAAAGGTTCAGTCAAGTTTGCAATAAGAAGTCTAGTTTAGTTTAGTTTAGTTAAGTTTAGTTTAATAAGACATGTTCAAGTGTGTTTTGCTAAACAGGGTTTAATAATATTAAAATGTTGGACTAAAGGGACAGTTACTTATCACCGAGTGCCTAGTATAAGGGACTACCCCCATAAAGTGTGAAGCATGTCAACATAAGTTAAGAGTGGTTGACATCTCTTTTTGGAGCTCGTTTTTGTCCTTGAGTTTGTTATTATTCTGTTTTCTTTTTTGTGGCCTGAGGGGGAGCTATTGTAATAATAAACCATTCCAGTTTAAAAATGCAGAGTACAAGAATCATAAAGCTCATGTCATTAAATGTGAACGGATTGGGAAATCCAGTCAAAAGATGAAAAATGATGAATAAAGTAAAAAAGGAAAAACACAAATCAATTTCTTGAAAGAGACCCACCTCTCACAGACAGGACAGGAAAAACTTCAATGATTTGGGTTTAAAAATGAATTCTACAGCTCCCACTCCAACTCAAGGAAAAGAGGAGTTGCTATTTTAATATCGAACACGATCACATTTGAATACCATAAAGAAATAATAGATCAAGAAGGTAGAATTGACCAGTGGAATATTACTTTGGTAAACATTTATGCTCCACCTGAGAGTAATAAAAACCTTTTTAAATCCTTATTTGACCTCATTTGTCAAGAATGTGAGGGGATATATATCTGAATGTGATCATGAACATAGACCTTGATACAAACAGCAGGAAAAGGAGCAAACATCCAACTGCAAAGTTCATTCAAAATACTTGGGATCAAAGTGAGCTGTTTGATATCTTCATCCTTACCAAAGAGATGTGTCGGACCACAAAGCAGTTTATTTCAAAATCAAGAAACCTTACGGAGAATGAACAAAGGATTGCTTAACAACAAATCATTGGTGGAACAAATAAAACTAGAAAGTCAAAACTATTTGCGAGATAACAATAATCAGGAAACTAATCCAATGATAGTATGGGATGCATTAAAAACGGCCGTAAGGGGGAAAGTTATTAGTATTTCAAGTAAGCTCAAAAAACGAAAAGAAAAACACTTTAAGGAATTGAAAGGAAAACTAGAAATACTTTAATCAAACTACGTTGTCAAACATGTCAAATACAAATACACAAATATTGAAATATGGAAAATCCATCCATTGATTTTCTACTGCTCCATTCTCCATATGACGATTGCAGAGATGCTGTGCTAATCTCAGACATAAGGCAATAGGCACACTCTGGACAGTCAGTCCATCGCAGGATCACATATAGACAAACAACAATTCACTCTCATACTCACACATATGGTCAATTTAGAAGGTCCAATTGACCTAATTCCCAACTGGGATTACATTTAGTTATAGTTTAGTAATAATATTCAATTCAAATTCAGTTCAAATCCAATAGTCAATTCAAATGATTTTTTCAAATTCCAAAAACATCTTTCATCAACTCAAATTGATGAATGGAACTTTGGGCAGAAGCCAAATTTGGCCTTTTTGGTGGTCACTTTTCAAAAGTTCCCCCCTTATAGAAATATTATGCTCACAAATGTACTAACACCTTCACCTTGACCAGGCTGAGCTCCACAACCACGTTGCACTCAACCAGGGTCAGCTTGTGAACTTCCAGTTTCACCACATCCACAGCACACATGTGATGTGGCAGCATCCTTGAAGTCATTGTTCATTGCTGTGAGTGACATTGTCAACATCACTGTTCATCACTGGAACTTGTCTTCGATCTTGCATTTATGTTCAATGTCCAAAGCTGTAACTGTGCCAGCTTTCTTGTCACAGGCTCATTTTGTATCTCCAAATCTTTTCAGCACCTCTTGGTCTATTGTAGTGGGAGATTCACATTGTACTGCTCTCCACATCATCCCTTGAGAAGCCTTGAACTTAGTCTCATCTGCCATGGGATTCAACTCCAGCCTTTCCCTCTGGAGTGCAGTAGGTTCTCTACTGCTGCTGTTCCAAGACCTGGGGTCTCCAAGTGTCAAGATTGTCTCCCACTGTTTTCTCTTCATATGCTCTCATCCACTCACTAGCCCCCTCATGAATGTCTAGCAGTCAGGACATCAGCCTCCCAAGGTCAAGTGTATGGTACCTAACGACCCTGAGTACCTTTGAATTCAAATAGTATACTGACCCAGAGAAAGTCTATCTGGTGGGTGTATGTTGGGCCTGTATATTAGATCATAACCTGTCTTTTAAGAAACATATTATTACAAATTCCAATTTCTTTTCTTTTGTTGTTTTCTGTTTTCTGCTTTTTGCCTTTTCTTTTGTTGATCTGTAATGTGGATGTCCTCACTCCACACATTTGGCCATGCATTCTAATCCTGTATCTCCCATTGAGGTCAGGATGTTTACTCCCCACACAATATCTGATATCATATACATTGTTAATCTCTCCAATACTGTTTAAATCTCCACATTTGTTACTCTAAACTTTTAAATGACATCCCTGATCTCATTGAGAAACAGCCTAAAGATCTAAACTCATCTACCAACATATTTGCATATATCTGAAGTCTTTGAAATATGTTTAATTTAAATGTCTTTAACCAAATCTCTCTTGTATGTTTGCAGCTTACATACAGCGGCTTTAATCATCCTGTTTTCTCCTGCTCAAAGTTTTGAGTCTGTGCTGAGGAAAGGAAGAGAGAGGGCGGAGACTGAGGTCTCACAGAGGAACTGGGAGGTGACTGAATGTCAGAGAAAAAGATGATAGGGTAACATAAATAGCCCCACCTACTTCACACTCCTCCAGTCTCATTTCTATCTCAGACAGCGAGGAGAACACTGCTCCAGGCCACGCCTAAAATCACAGAAATTGTGACTTTACATTCATTTTTCACTTGCTATTTGCACCATTTTTCATCCCTAAAACATGAGTCACTAGACAGTGATACACTGTTCATTTATCTTTCAATTTGATTCCAATCAGCTGTAAATGACTATTGTATGTATCTTAACTTTGCAAATAAAAGTAATAAATGTCAACACCATCATAAACACCATTTCCAGATGAGCACATTTGACACATTTGTACTTTTTCATTCAAACATTGAAATTCAGATGGCAAGGTTCAGTTGTAACATAGATGAGTTTGATTGGCAACACATTCTGGACAACTTTCAGCACAAACACATACTCTTCAAAACACTCTTCACATGACACACAGAACAGACTCTTATGTTGACACAGTTTTTCTCTTCAGTCAGTCCGGTCCGTTAGTGTAGTCAGGGTAGTCAGTTCACTATACCTATATTAAATATATGTATGTTTGTATGTTTTCAGGAGATATTTCATTTGGGCAGTGCTTGTGTTTACTTAAGGCCTGAGAAGAGACAGAGCGTCCCCCATGTCCTCTCTGCCATGGGATCCCTGAAGAGAACACAGCGTCCTATGTCTCTCCTTATGACTTCTGATATCTGATCACCTCAGACTGTATTAGCAGAGCAGGACACATGGAGGCAGAGAGCAACATACAGGTGTTTACTTCAAGTTCTGAGGCTTCATTTACACACTAGGGGCTGATATACTGACATGTTTGCACTGATTTCAGATGTTACTCCGTGGAAGTTTATGCCTGGAAACACAGCATGGTGTGCACATACAAAAACACTGCACATGTTCAAAACCAAAGTGTGTAAACATGGGAGCACATAGATACAAAGTGTATTCCCTGTAGAAGAACTGTAGGTGAAAGCAAGATGGCAAAAAAGTGGGTCAAATCGTACAGCTGAAGACAACTCTCCTGAACATTCATGCTCCCCTTTCATTCGCCCACTCTGCCCCCTGGGTCACTCGGGAATTCTGAAAACTTAAAACCAAAGGCCACCACCTGGAATGCCTGAACACCAGAACGGACTCACAATTCACAAGCATGTACTACGACCACATCGTCCTCTACAAAGACGCTTTTTTATCGGCTCGATAGGCGGCTCCCGTGCAGCACACTTGAACGCACCTCTCATTAACTAGCAGCGTTTCTAACGTGCACTGAGTATTCATCAACTGCCACAAAAAGAGGGCGCTGTTGAGCCACTAAACTCCCACAAATACATTTCTCATATATAATTGGTTACACCAGGTCAAGTAGTACATTTGAATGTTATAAATGTTGAACTGAGTTGTTGTTTTTTGTGATACAGCTGGTCCCAGTCAGAAGACTGATCCTCCATCCATGGCTCCTGACACTAACTGTGAGGTGGCCTTTGCTCCAGAGACTGTTGCTATGTAGTTCATTGTAGAGCTGATTGATTTATTGATTAGTTCTCAACTATTCAATCAAATACCAAACGCTTTGATAATAAATAAATCAATCAATCAATCATTTTTAGTGATTTTTCTAGAAAAGAATCCTCGGATTTCAGCTTCTTAAATGTGAATATGTTCAGGTTATTTTCCTCCTCTATGACAGTAAACTTAATATATTCTATATATTTGATACTTGATTTGAGAATTAATGACGAGCTCTTGGGCTTTGGAAAACAATGATCCATATTTGACATCATTTGATCACATTTTAGAGACCAAAGGACAAATCCATGAACAGATATAATAACCCACAGATTCATGGAATTTATGTTCCTATGTTTGAGCTTATATCTGTATCTGTCACTGAGTTAGAAATGACCCGTTGTATAATAATAATAATACAAATGTGCCAGAATACTTAACACAACTGTTACACCTTCAACAGCCACTCAATATAAGACACATTGATACTGTAAATAAAACCAGGCTTTTGAATGTCCTATACTATCTGAACAGATCATTTCCTCCAATATCTGCTGCAATCACTGAGTGATGCTTCAGGAAATGAACAGGAAGCATCATCCTCAAGAGCTCCTCTTCAGGCTTCCTCCAACTGGAGCACAAGAAAAACTCTCTTTTCAGAGAGGTGGAGGGACGAGAGACCCCGGCATGTGAACACTGCAGCCGCACAAGAACATTTGGGAAAGCACATGTGCCAACAGTGTGGGAGCAATCCAGCGGCTGTCCGTTGTCGTGACTGTCGACCACGGCCCTTCTTCTGTGCTGACTGTGATGTCAGCGTGCACGTCAGACATGTCCTCCACAACAGGGATGCAATGACTGCTGGATTCATCCAGCCATTACCTCCAACATCTCTTGTTGTGGATAAGGCCCTTTCCCATTGTGCTACGTGCTGTTGTGTTACTGTCAAACACATTCAATTCAACATCTTTCGAGTACCTTTTCAGCAACATACTTCATGGCCATGAAGTCTTTTTTTCATTTTCTCATGTAAAGTTTGTGCTCCAGTCATTCCAGAATTCTATGTCATATTACAATGTCAATAGAAATGATCTTAATTCACTTGTGTGATCTTTTACAGTACGGTTTGTACCTGTGGAGACGCCTGACCAGAATTATTAAAGGTCAACCCAGGAAACGATGGTACTGTGGTCACAATGAATGGTAAGGATATAAAGAACTTTGATCTTATCCTGCTTAAAGATCATCTTTTTTAAAAATCTATTCCAACTCAACAACTCCCACAAGTTTTGTCATTGACACTTTTGTAGGAAATATAATGTATAGCACATTGTAAAAAGAAAGCCAACCCTGATTACATGGCTAAGTTTTACATAACAGTGAATGCAAATGTTTTTCTTTTTTCTAGGGCGACATGATCTCAGCATGCCTGAGTTGAATTGTGAGGCATGCAAAGCCACTTGGACTGCTGGAGTGGACGACCTCATTCGCAGTGACTACTGGCCTGCTACACTTCACTCTGCTACAGTTTATGCAACCCAGATTTTGTTTTCATTTGAAGAAATGAAGATGGTGGCACCAGGATTGTCCTGCCAGGCATTTTTGACAATGTCCGCTTTGGCCGTGTGAGTAATAAAGTTATTGATCCCATAGTGTAGTTCATCTGTTTGTATTGGGGCTGGAAAAGCTTTGTTTGTTGGTTATGCATTTATTCCACATTATTGGCTCTCCATTTCCTTGTTTTGAAATAGACTGGGAAGATCTCTGCAGACAGCTTCCAAAAAAGTTTTTTTGAGTGGGAAGCTGTGCAACATCTGCAAAGAGGAGCCCTTCATCTGTCCTGCGTGCACCCCAAATATGCTTGCAGTTTCCGTGGATGGAAATCGCAAGCATTACCGGTTCAAGAATGCATCTAGGTACTCCAAGATATGTTTAAGAATATATAACTCTTTATTATGCACCAATCAACGTTAGTCTGTAAGATTTTGGAAGCTGTTGTGAACCTTTGTTTAATTTAGATCCGAGGAACAGGCCATTTTTCAAGGCGTCTTCATAGCCAAGGATGAAGACGTTGCCATATTTGTGGACCACATACACAGGACATCCAAACATGTAAAACTGCAGACTATAATTATATATATATATATATATATATACACACATCACTACAATAACCTCCTACTGAAGGGTTTGTATAGGTGAGTCTTTTGACCATTTTCATCAACCATTTTATGTCTCTGGAAGAGGTGTTTGTGGAGGGGAGTGGCCAGCAGCTAGAGAGACCTCCCAAAGATCCACCAGCAAGGTAGATGAGGAGGGACTGGAGCTTGCGGTGTGTAGGCATGGTGTTCTGCTGCGTGCTCTCAATATGTACAGGGGAGAAATGTTTGCTTATCCCCTGTATTTGCAAGAAAAGCTTGCCAGCAGGCAAATCACTTTCTTCTGTATGGATGTGACCTGCAAGTATTGGCCCTACCTCCAAAAAGCTCCAGCCCCTCCTCAGCATGAAGCCGTTCCTGTCTGTATTTCATGCCAAAGCTCATGATTTCAAATGCGAGGTAAGGAAAGATTTACTTAATAGAATCACTTAATCTGCACATGAATGTCCTCATGTTTTCAGTGGTTTTTTTTTGTATTTTAACCAGGTCAAATGGAGTGGGGCATATCAGGAAGGGGCTGGCCTAACACTAGGCGAGGAGGTTGAGCAGTGCAATGCCTTCCTCTCTAGGATTGCAGTGACCACAAAGCACATGTCAAAAGCTGGTGAGATGACCACATACTGCACTAGTTAGATGGTATGTATAATAAGAAATGGGTATAATGGTTACATTATATATGTTCTGTGTTTGTAGGACGCACAGACATGCTGACTCTCTTGGCCATGCACTGGAATCAGCAAAAGTTCGACAATTTGGTCACCTCACTGTCTCACAGATATCACAAGGTAATGACATCAGTATTTTTCTTTTTTTCTTTAAATGTTCAATATTCTGTGTTAGCAGTATTTAAAGCCATGGGCTGAACATGTGTTTCTTATTTATTGTTATCTCTGATTGTGTCAATGTAGACCATACAATCTCTACAAAGCAAGCAACAGAATGTTGAGTCCATGAAAGCTCAGTTGGCAGTGACAGAGAGCCATTTGGAAGACTGGGTCAGTGATGTCAAAGAGTGGGCAGAAGGTGGGAAAATGATTACTGGCAATACTTTTATCCATAAATAATAATATGAAGCTTAGTTGTCTTAGAATAATAAATAACACCCTATTGGTACATTTTTATTTCCAAATATGAGTACAAATTAATGACAAGTACAGTGTTGCTTACTTTGTAAGTGATTTAAAGGAAAGTGCAATCTATGTCTTCTCAGCAACAACAAACACAAGCACAAATGATGTGGATGCCTTGGCCAGTAGAATCGAGGTGCTGGTGACCAGTATAAAGAGACGCTCACAGCGTCTTTATAAAGATACTGACGGCAACAAAGGTCGTGCCAGGATCCGCCGCAAAATCAGGGAGGAGAAGGGGATCCTGACCTCTGTTGTGGAGAAATACAACAAAATAGTTCCAAGCACAGAAAGTCTTTGCATGGAAACCATTGTGTCTGGCGAGACAGCTTGGCCATGGCAGCTACCACACAGTGGTATGACACACAAACACAGAACCAGTACCCTCAAATGAGGATCTGTTACCCTACAGGACTTTAGACATTCTTTGACAGAGTACATATAACTAACTTCATGATATTGTCTATGTACAGTGCCTTGAGATAATGTATGTTGTGAATAAAATTGAATTCACTTCAAATCTTTGTAAAAAGAAATGCATTTGAGACTCTGTTGATCTAAGGACAAAGAGAAAGGCGTTTGACATCATCATGGCAGTAAGGAGACTGGAGGAGGAGAAGAATATTCTTGTTCTGGAGATGGACCACCACTGGAAATGGCTTTCAACTCGTGCAAAGACCTCGCAAGAGTTGTCCAGTCTACTTTCTAGTGAGACAGTGAAAAGTATGTCATTAAATAACAAAACAATGACTGCTGATAAACTAATATAGGTTTTATCTCATTTTTTTCTATCTTTAAGATTGGCCATGTGGCTTTAGTGAAGAGGGGTTGAAAGGTCTGCAGAGCATCATCCTGAGAAAGCAGCAGAACATCAGAGAGAAGAAGATGCAAGCTAGAGACTGCTACCTGCGACTTTTGTCTGGAGAGACTGCAGAGAACATGAGCTTCTTGCACAAGCCGGATGATTGTGACAGTGACTCGGACAGTTCTGATGATGCACTGTAATTGTACCCGTTACCGCTGCTCCACTTTCTTGTGCCAGTGGAATTACAAATGCTACTGTAGGTTGGTCACGTGATGCCCTCTGGCCCAAAAATACTTCTTACCATTGCAACAAAACAAATGAGCCATGGTAGCATGGTTTCCAGCAGGAGTGTTTTAGAAAAAACGGACAAAATCTCCTTCATTTCTAGTACTACTATAAGTAGTATTATTATTTTTATATAGACAGCAGATATGAGAGGACAGGGAAGACTGTTTACAAAGTATCAGGGGATGCAGCTCATATAGGTTAAATCAATAAATAATAATAATAAATAGAATAAAAGATTCTATAAAATACACCATGGCTACTCACTTCCTGCAAATTTCACCAAGAACAATCTGTTTGAAGCAAATATTCTCTGGTCCAGCCTTAGCTAAAAATACACAAAGACGGAATCCATTGGCACGTTGAACCATGCGTGGTTCACTAACCAGCCCGTTTGTAACTGATATCCTACCGACAAAGTTACCTGCACTTCATGTGCTTAACAGAGTTTAGCAGTTTAGATAACATACTGTCCAGCTGTTGTGACTTAATGAACCACTGTTACGACCCCAGGGTTGTGACTGCTTCTTCCCTGTGTGTATGTGTCTGCGTGTGAGATGGGTTGCAGGTGTGCATGGCCTATGTGGGTGAGTCTAGGGTGGATCCTGGGAGCTGATTGGTCCTGCACAGGAAGGACTCTGAATAAGAGGCCTGATCATCCCAGCTGCAGCGGACTTCCTCAAAGCACTCACAGCAAGACTGCCAGCAGACATTTTGTACTTGATTTTAATAAACTGGTTAAAATGCTTTGTTTGACTTGTTGCTGGTGCTTTCTTGGGAGTTGACAAGGGGAGTGTCATTATTTGATGTTGTGATCAGGTTTTCTCCTAGGCCTGGTCGTAACAACCACAGATACTTGTTTATGTTCTCTTTTGAATGAGTATAGGGGAACTCATCCTGTATATAATGTATATACATACATGGAAACAAGCATATACTGTAATCATGTACATTCAATATATATTTCCTTTGCACCATTTGGATTATTTATAACTTAAAGAAATACTTGACTTATAGATATTTGATCATATTGTTGCTATATGTATTTTGAGTTGTACACCATTATCTGTATCATGTTTTCTTTTGTATGTAATTAACATTGATCAAATGATTACAAGTCCATTGTACTAACGTGTATTACTGGAACATGTTTTTATATTTACTTGATTCAGTTAAAGTTTGATAGTGATGTTTGGTATCAATTGTCCTTCATGTAGGTCATCACTTTCATTCAAACACATTTTAATGTACCTGTATTTATTCAAGAGGAAGGACAATAAACTTCAACTTTTCAAATACCCTGAGTCATATATTCTTCGAAATATGCCATGAAATGAGACATTTCACATTTTACAATCACAGTCGATAAAACACCTTCCGTTACAGTTTTTCTTGATTGCTTAGACACATTTCTTGAAAGCTGCTCTCTCTTTTCTCTAAACTGTGAACACAAAACCCAATTTTCAAGCTACATTCACAAAACCTCAGACTCTTCTTTCAAAACCAAACTTTCACCTCAAAACAGTTCAATCTGTGCTCAAATCTGAACTTTGTTGTCGAATCTTAAAAACACTACTGAACAGTCACTCAACACTATGTAGAAAAATAGAAAACACAATGCTCAGGACATGAAGCTGGAGAAATAAATGTTTATTGTTCACTGTAGGCTAAATGCATGTTGCAAAACAAAACACCTGTGCATTTAGAATATAGATTATATAATAGCACAGAAATCTTTACACGTAGCACTTGTAAAACAAACAGAAATCTTATGCATTTGTCACTTGTCTACAGTAAGCCCATGTAAAAATAAAGTACACAAATATACAAATAAGTGCATTACTCAGCCACATCATCATGTCTCCGTACTGGGTCAGGCCACAGGACTTCATCCACATCACAGGCCACATGTTGTCTGGCCAGGCAACGGGGTAAAAACCTCTGGCATGCTGTATCCAGGCTGTTTCATGCACAGTCTGACACGATCAACAGTAGAGAGGCTGACACTGTTGATACCCTCAACATTTACATGGTCCTCAATGATCTTCTGCTGAATTTCACTCAGTTTAATGGCGTTGTTCTCACGGACCATATCAACAATTAGGGTCTCTTGGTGTGGGGAGAACATAGCTGTCCTCCCACCCCCGTGTGGCAGTCTTTCAATTCTACAACAAGAGAACATGCAGTTACAAAAGATATACATGGAATACTAGGCCTACAACAGTTAGACCAACCCTCCATTACAATACTACAGTACATTGGTACAGTGATGTACAGAAACATGTACTTACTTACGGTATACTGTGGTTGTCAAGTCCTCCTCTTGTTCAAAATCCAAAGGACACAGGACAACTCAAATTTCCAACTCAATCACTTTTATTTTCCTTTTGGCTTTATCAGTTGATTGGTCTGGACGGTAAATTAGGTTGTAAACCTTGAAAGACAGAAACAAAAGTTACAATTTTAATTAAACATTTTAATTAAACATTTTTTAATGCATTTTAAATAAATGTAAACATTAATTAAACATTTTAAATGGATTAAACACTTAAGCCTTTTACATAAAATAAAATCGAATTTCATCCATTTTCTACATTTTTTAATAAAGTTTTAACATTTACTATCCTTTTGTATCTTCACCGTTAATTTTCCAAACTCAAAAATGAAATACTGTTGTATCACAATTCTATTTAACTTAAATCAATGCAGCCAATGCTTCAGTGTGTTTTTCCAGGCAATCTACAAAGTAAAACAAACTTAAACATTTGAAGCAGCATTTCAAACACCATGAAAGTAAATAAAATGTTTCACCGACCATTGGCGTCTTCGGACTGAACCTATGAGTGAACTTGAGGTCTTCTCTCTGAAGTTTGTTTGACTGAATGGCTGAGTCCCTCAGTGTCTTCACAGGTGCTCCAAATAAGTGACAATGACTGATCAGGTGACAGGCAGTCAGTTTGCTGCTGCTGGTGAACTCTGGGAAGTGTAGTTTTCAGACCCATTCTGAGAGTCAGCTCAACACCTCCCACTTGAGCTCCTGGTTTTTCCAAATCCAGAGGTCACACAAGCCCTTCATTTTCTTGTTCTTCAGCGGGAAGTAGAATGACAAGGCGTCTGACATCTCTATGAAGAATTGTGGCTGGGATTTTGTTTTGAAGCCTTCTGGTTTTTTCACCATTTCCTCTCGTGGGCCCTTCTTTGCCTTTTGCCTTTTTGATGTGAACAGGATAGCTGGGAAAAGTCTTCACAAGCACATCTCTTACAATGCCTTTGCTGTCAGCATTCACACTGACCACTCTAGCCAGCTTGTACTGTCCTCTTAGGGCATTTTGGTCAGCCAACCAGACCACATCTCCAACAGCAACATTTCGCTTTTTGGTGTGCCATTTGTTTCTTATGAACAGATTTGGTCCAGCCAATTGGCTCCACTTCTTCCAGAAATGGCTTAACTCTGCTTGAATATGTTTAAGTCTTTTGTAAGGGTACCCGTCAAACTGGAAATCTCCAGGGTCTCCCTTTGGATTGGCACGTCCTAAAAGCAGAGAATTCGGGGTGATATACTCTACACAATCTTCTCTGCTTTGAGTTCTTGCATCAATGGGTCTCTCATTTGCAAGGTTGGCTGCCATGAAGAGAAAGGTTTGGAATTCTCCCCATGTGAAAACGCCATCTCCACCAAGGTTGCTCAACGCCCGCTTCACTACTTTGACAGCTGCCTCTGCTGCACCATTCCTATGGGGAGAGTCTGCAGGATGGATTTTCCACGACCATTCTGTACCATGCTTGGCAGCTGTATCTTCAAGTTCAGACCTGTTCAGTCGGTCCAGGAATTTGTGAAGCTTCTCCAGAGCAGGTCTGGCTCCCACAAAGTTAGTGCCAGGGTCTGACCAGAGTTTCCTGGGGTGTCCTCTCAGTGAAGTGAATCTTTGATAGGCTAGCAGGAATCCTTCAGATGACATGTCACTCACCACTTCAGTGTGTATGGCTCGAGAAGCCATGCAGCAGAAAACTATCCCCCATACTCTGAGTCTAGCTCTCTTCTTGACCTCATCTTTAACTTCATAAGGGCCGAACAGATCCATGGTGGTGAATTCAAAAGGTGAAGCTGGGCCTGTTCGCTCTAGAGGCAGGTCAGCCATGATTTGTTGACACTGTTTTGCCTTGTTTTTCCTGCAGACCACACAGCTGTCAACCATTTTCTTGGCAAGTCTACGGCCTTTTATTATCCATGCTTTCTTCCTCATCCGGAGAAGGGTTCCTGCCACTCCTTCGTGGTTTGCTTTGTGGGATTCTCGTGCCAGCAATGTAGATACCCATGCTTCAAATGGTAAAACTGGCACTGCTGTCTTATCTTCGTTGAACGTCTGAATTCTGCCTCCACAAACTAGCAGTCCAGAGTTCACATCTTTGTATACTGCCAGTCTGCTTAGAGTTGTGTCTGAAAAAGATATACCTTCTTGAGCTGCGAGAAAGAGGTCCTTGAGTGCATCTTCATGTTCTTTGACAGTCAGCATAGCTTGCTTGGGTGATGTTACCTCCCACTTTGACAGTTTAGGGGCCCGGCACTTCCTCTTCAGCCACTGCTTGGCAGCTAGACAAACCCAGGCAATCACTCTCACCAGTTTGGACAGGCTACTGAATCTTCTTACTTCTACAAGATCTTTAACCCAGCCAGTGGGCTTCCTTCTTAGAAGAGGTGGGTTTACCACAGGATTTTCCTCTTGAGTCTCAATCTTTGGAATTTCCTGGATGGCTTGTGGGTCTACTTTCTGCTGACTCCTCCTTGCTTGAGCTCTTGTCAATGCACCTGAGAATGCCTTCCTCTGGAGTTTGTTTACACTCTCTCTAGCATGAGCTGCAACCTCTCCAGCGGATTTTATAGGCCACTCCTCCAATGGCCACTTCAGGAACTCTGGTCCATTTTGCCATGTGGAATTCTCCTTCAAATCTTCAGGAGCGCCCCCTCTTGTTATGATGTCAGCTATGTTTAGATCTCCAGGGATCCACCACCAGTCTTGCATTAGTCCTGCCTTCTGGATTTCACCCACTCTATTTGCAAAGAAGGTTTTGTACCCATAACTGACTCTTTGTATGGCTCCCAAGACTGTTTGACTGTCGAGTAGATGGAACCATCTCTCAATCTTCATTCGAGCATGCTTTTCCACATACTTCCTGATCCTGGCTGCAAAGACAGCACCACAGAGCTCAGCTTTTACAGCTTCTCCCTTCTGATCCAGAGGTGTCAGCTTGGCTTTTGATTCAACAAATCGAACTGGTGTCGTCACTGAATGAGGGTTTGGCGCCACTAGGTGGCTTACGTACCACACTGGTCCGTTCCACTTGTCCATGATTTTGTTGGAGAGTTTTATGGCTGCGCCCCGTTCAACCATTTCGTTAATCTGGGTAGCATATGCGACTTTCCAGTCTGGCTCTCTACTTAGTTGCTTTTCCATCCTTAAGAAACAAGCCTGGACAGCACCTTTGTTGTTTGGGAGAGAGGCAGGATCTACCGTCCAAGGATACTTTGCATCCCAATGTGGAGCTGCTGTGTGAGCATCCCCCTTCTTGTAGGTGAGGCCTCCTTTAATGATCTCAAGCTCCCTCTCCTCTGCCAGGGTCATTTCTTTTCCTCCTGGTGGACAGTTTCCACATCGGCATCCTCCACATTTTGGCTCACATGCGGCTCCGATGCTGTCCCAGTGCCACCACTCAAGGAACTCACGGTTGCTGGCAGCTGTAAATTTGGTCTGAGCAACATCCTTCTGCTGTAGCTGGGCTGTGTCAGTTGTTAGACTTGCGACTTCTTGATATTTGGCAGCTGCTGCCCTCATGGAGCGAGCAAAGTGTGTTTTGGACTCATATGCTGCAACCTCCACTTCTTCAAACAAGTCGGGATGTGCTCCAGCCACTGTCTTCCCTAATGGACTCTCCCACAAGACGAGGTCTCCGATTATTTTTACCCTCTGGGGAGCCAGTCTTCCCTCTCGGTGGCTTATGAGAAGTTCGACCTCTTCTGGCCTTTCCAATTCTTTAAGTTTGACTTCTGGGAAGAATTTTTTCAGCTTCTCAGGTTCAATTACTTGATGCACTCTGGCGATTTCATCCAAGCCGTAGCAGACCATTTCATGAGCTCTTTCCGTCCCTTTTGGAGTCTTGACTCTGACTTTGAGGAGATACCTTCGTGTGTTCACCTTCATGGTCATTCCACCAACTCCATGCACAACTAAAGTTATCTTCTCACTTCTTAACCTCAGTCTTTCAGCAGCCTTATGGGTAATGTAGTTTGTATCTGAAGCAAGATCAATTAAAGTCCCAATCCTCTGCCCTGCGTTTGCAGTGACTTGCATCAACATCATGATGACAGGAAGTTCAGAGATCCCATTTCTCTGCAGTAGCTCAGATTGGCCTGAAGCGTCGAGTGTCACTGTGTTTTTGTTTGTGTTGGTGAAAGCCTTTCTGCATCGATCTGCCATTTCTGGGGAAAGTTCTGATAAGATCTTCTCTTGTTCCTCCGTTAGCTTGCTTTCACCTTTGCAGTCCTTTCCACTTTTTCTCTCTTCCCCTCTTTTGACTTCTCCTTTTGGGCAGAGGAAAAAATGGTGGTCTGGGGCACCACCTTCCCTTTTACAGTCTTTATTTCTGCATAGGAAAGTGTCTCTGCAGTATCCTTCTTCATCATGGTTTCCAAGACATCTTCTGCATGCTCCCAGCTTTCTCAATACAGCTTTCTTTTCTGGTAGCTTAAGTTTTTTGAACTTTCTACAGAAGAAGATTTTGTTGTTGTGCCCACTATCACCACAGATACCACATACCTCATCAAGCTCTTCTTTCTTTGTGGTTTTTGTTGAAGCAATCTTCCTGTCATACTTCTTGTCTGGAAGATCTGATTTCTCCATCTTCTCCACAGTTCTGAGCTGTTCAAGTCTCTCTAGTATTTCTTCTTGACTTTTCAGGAACTTCAAGAGCATGTCAAAGTGGTTGTCTGATGTGACATTGTTTCTGGGTTCAAACATGAACATCAACCAGTCTCTTTTAATAAAGTCAGGCAACTTACTTTCAATTGATTTAATTACCAGTGGGTTATTTATGGCTCCAGAGTTTCCTAACTCTGTGAGATCCGCTAGGGCCTTCTCCACTGACTGAATGAGGTCAATGACCTTTCTGGGCTGGTTCCCCTTCACTTGTGGCATCTTCTCCAGCTCTTCAAGTATTTCCACAGTGATGGTTGACTTGTTGCCATATCTGTTTTCCAGGACTCTGAACATGTCATTGGCATTTGTTTAGGTTCAAAGCCTGAGGTCCTTTGAGATTTTGTCATCCACACTTTCCAAAAGTTGAATTTTCTTAACTTCAGTTGATCCGGATGGCTCTCCCTGCTTTTGCAGACTCTCCCAGTCTTTCCTCCATCTGTGATATTCCCTCTTGCTTCCATTGAAGATAGGTAGAGTGGTTGGCTTGATTCTCACTATTGGTGTGAATGTTGCTGGTTGGGGTAGTAGTTTCACTCCTGTGCCTTGCTCATTGATCGTCCGCGCAGTGGCAAATTCAGCTTTCCTTAATTCAAGCCTGTAGTAGGATGCTCTTAGGTCCTTGACTCTTCCACCTAATTCATTCTTTAATTCATCCTTTTTGAGCTGCTGGACCGACTTCCCCAGGATCTCTTCTGCCATCTTGACTTCTGCGTCAGCAGCTTTTACTGGATCTGAAGCCGTTTATCCTCAGGGCCAGGCTGCTCTGCGTGGTTTACAACTGTCAAGTCCTCCTCTTGTTCAAAATCCAAAGGACACAGGACAACTCAAATTTCCAACTCAATCACTTTTATTTTCCTTTTGGCTTTATCAGTTGATTGGTCTGGACGGTAAATTAGGTGTAAACCTTGAAAGACAGAAACAAAAGTTACAATTTTAATTAAACATTTTAATTAAACATTTTTTAATGCATTTTAAATAAATGTAAACATTAATTAAACATTTTAAATGGATTAAACACTTAAGCCTTTTACATAAAATAAAATCGAATTTCATCCATTTTCTACATTTTTTAATAAAGTTTTAACATTTACTATCCTTTTGTATCTTCACCGTTAATTTTCCAAACTCAAAAATGAAATACTGTTGTATCACAAATCTATTTAACTTAAATCAATGCAGCCAATGCTTCAGTGTGTTTTTCAGGCAATCTACAAAGTAAAACAAACTTAAACATTTGAAGCAGCATTTCAAACACCATGAAAGTAAATAAAATGTTTCACCGACCATTGGCGTCTTCGGACTGAACCTATGAGTGAACTTGAGGTCTTCTCTCTGAAGTTTGTTTGACTGAATGGCTGAGTCCCTCAGTGTCTTCACAGGTGCTCCAAATAAGTGACAATGACTGATCAGGTGACAGGCAGTCAGTTTGCTGCTGCTGGTGAACTCTGGGAAGTGTAGTTTTCAGACCCATTCTGAGAGTCAGCTCAACAGTGGTACAGTATATAGTATGTCATACAGTAATTGCTGTCAACATTTACAGACTGTACTATAATGTCAAAAAAGGTAATTACCTGTTCTCTTCTCTAAATCTTGGGATTATGGTGGACACAGTGAATCTACTGATGTTTGGTTGTAGCCTTTGTCCGGCCTCCCTCATGCTCATACCATGGACAAGAACATGGTCAATCACAGTCGCTCTGATTTCATCAGATATCTTCACTGACCTCCTCGACCTCCTCTCACACAAACTCTTCCTCTCAGATTTCTATCCATCATAGGGCCTCACAAACCAGTGCTCTCTGAACTGGCTTATATGTTCCCTCACATCATCAGCCACAAGTGTGATCAGTTTTGAGTTGTTGTCTTCACGTGGTGACACTTGTGCTTTAACTGTGTTTGACTTGTGTCACCTGTGCTCACCATTATGCAGCACAGGTGCATCACAATGAAAATGTGTTGGCAAGTTGTGTCTAAACAGGTGAAGAGTGCTTATGGTTTTGACAAAAGACTGATTGATTCAATCAGTGGGTTCAGGCAACTGAGC
Source organism: Solea senegalensis (assembly GCF_019176455.1). Taxonomy (NCBI): domain Eukaryota; kingdom Metazoa; phylum Chordata; class Actinopteri; order Pleuronectiformes; family Soleidae; genus Solea; species Solea senegalensis. Next base: position 11,155 of record NW_025322307.1, on the reverse strand, counting down.
ATTTGGTTCAGACAATAGGGTTTAGTGTTTTAACTATTGAGAAAAACTGTAACAGAGATATATGTATGTCTGTCTGTCTGTCTATATATGTATCAATGTATTTGTCTGTCTGTCTGTCTGTCTGTCATCCTGGGGCTACATAGGCTATTCTTATTGTTGTACAATGGCATTTCTTCTTTAATCACGAGTCAATTGAAACAAAATATTTAAATAATTGTATATGAATTGCTCTCATGTGAAAATAGTAATATTAACAATAATAATAATAATCCATCCATCCATCATCTACCGCTCTATCCTCCACCAGAGGGTCGCGGGGGGTGCTGTGCCAATCTCAGCTACATGGGGCGATAGGCGGGGTACACCCTGGACAGTTGGCCAGTCCATCACAGGGCCACACACATATAGAGACAAACAACCATTCACTCTCACACTCATACCTATCTATGGTCAATTTAGGGTGTCCAATTGACCTAATCCCCATATTGTATGTCTTTGGACTGTGGGAGGAACCCGGAGAACACGGAGAGAACCCAGGTTCTCTCCATGCAGAAAGGCCCTTGTTCCAACCGGGGCTCGACCACTACGCCAACCGTGTGGCCCTACAATAATAATAACAATAATAATAATAATAATAATAATAAAAATAATAACAATAATAGTAATAACTGAAATACCAACAATAATAGGCGTGTCATATGTGCATATATAACCAAATCTTTTGGGGGAGCAAATGCTAATGTAGGTTATATGCTTGCATTGGCTAATAAAACAGACTTTTTATTTCTGTATCCTTTATTTTGGTGACTATTTACATTAAAACTAAACAAAAAAAGAAATAAACACAGATCTTTATTTTATATATGGCCCTCAAAGTGCTGTCTGAAACTAGGTCTGGGATGGCCTGTGTCCATGAAATGAGAAAACACTTATTATCATTGTTCATTTATTTGAAACTATATATTTCTTCATTCCTATGTTATGCTTATATAGCTATATACCTATATATGTATATTTATTATTCTTTTATATGTATTATTTGAACACTCTAATCTTATTTGGATATGAAAGCCTATTATTGGCTGATTGTCTGTTTGTTCCTAATCTTTCTTTATTGTATTTTCTAAATAGTTTATCATCACTTGCTATATTTGTGGAGCAATTCCAATAATCGAGCTCGTTAAGTAATGTATAAATCTACTGTTTGTGGATTTTGACTCTCAGTGTGAAATAAATAGGCTTACATGCATGCATACAAACTATGACAACCTCAGTTAATGACAAATACAAAACGTGCTTAATGTGTGTCAACTGTCTGGAAGAAACACAAACATATACTGGGTACATGCACTGTGCCAACACTTAACTGAAGTTCAGCAAGCCTAAACACTCAATAGCCCTAGTGTGCTGGTACTTGAAGTATAAGAATGATGACTTTCTTACATGTTGAGCTTAATAAATGATTGATGTTTACCAGATGTCATTTAACATGGTTGATGTGTGAATGGCATAGAACACAAGATCCATGAACACATTCCTTCAATAAACACAAAAGACACGTGTTGCAGCACAGTATTTGATTTGAGCTCAGTGTCAGTCATTTCTGTCGATTGTCTCTTTTCCCCTGCTGTGAGTAGAGCCCAACCAGTTAGGTTCAGCTGAACCAGAACCAGAAGGAGGAGGAGACTCAGGGGTGGCAGTGTGGTGTTGTTGTGCAAATGTGTTTGCAGGCTCCCATGTGTCATCCCAGGTTTTGCCACTGCAAAGTATCAGAACACAACAAGTTGTTATCAGACAGTGCAAACTTTAAGATCATGTTTAAACAAAGCAAAACAAAACACTCAAATAAATGGATTTCATTCATGATTAAGAGTGTTTTCATTTACAGACATTCAGTTTGTTGAAGTGGCTCAATGTAACTGAAGAGGAAATTGAAAAAGTCCACTTTTTGGGGTCAGGGTCAAAGGTCGGTTATGTGGTCTAATAAGGAGCTATGACATGAACACTTGAAGAAACAGAGTGAGTTTCAACATTTGAGTATTCTGTATTCTTGATGAGATTGAAAGAAAAACACCTTGGCCTGTAACACACAGACACATGACTTTTGTGCAATGTTTTTTTATTATGCTCTGCGTAAAAAAAAAGAAAAACACTAGAAAAGGTTTGAGGCTGTTTCAGAAAGCAGGAAACTCTGAGCCTAACAGCTAAAATACATGGGAAATGGATGTGGGACGTGTACATATGCAGGATGCAATGGGTTTGTTTGACCTGCTACAGTCAGTGGCCTGTGGTTGCTGCCAGCTTCAATGTGTGCATGTTGAGTTGAGCTAAGTCATAATGAAGTTTGTTCTGAAGGTTTTAGAAGCTTGGCTACTTCACTTGCCTTCTGGTACAATGAGGTATTTATCTTCATCATTTGAAACAGATTGTACTTGTTTTCTACACTGTTTGATGTCGGAGGGCTGCATAGCTGCACGTCGAGAAGAAAAAGACATGAGCTGTGGAAACATTCAGTAGGGTCGTGGCTCCAAAAGCCATGTAACACTTTCAATTAGATACTGTATAATCGGGCATGCTGCAGCAGCCATGTCACACCACATGCACCCCATGTATTTTCTCTCTCTCAAGTTGTCGGATTCAGGACTGAAACTCTGAGTTGGTTGAACCTGACGGAATTCATGTTCATGGTTGTTACGTCCCCGTTACAGCCCACGTGACAATGGTAAACAAAAAAAGCCTTCAGAAATGGATCTCTGATACTACCATTCTAATGCATGTATATGCAGATTGAGAAGATTTCTCTGTAAATAAAACAGTTACATTGGTCAAAAGTATCAATAACTTCACAATAAAGTTTGATTCTGTGTTCCATTAGTTAATCATGGAACATACTTACATTTCCTTGAATCAAGATTTGCTATTCACAGTCTATTTAAGAGAGTCATTGTTTCTTCTTCACTCAGAAATATTAACATATAGGCTTATCACAAATATGATTTGGATTGTATTTTTTCTTCATTGTATAAATTCTATTCTGGCGAACAGTGGGAACATTTACATCCTGAGTGAAAGAAACAAATAGTTAGTAACGCTTCACACCCATTTAGAATTTTAAAACTGAGATCTTACATTATATACACAATAAACATTGTAGTGGAACTTATAAAAAAAAGCACATGCATTATGCTGAGTTGAGAAATATAATCAAGAGATGGAATCAATGTTTTTATGGACTGAATCAATCAGGAAACAGCTTATGTGATACACAGAGAAACCAATGGTTTGTTGAAGAAAACCTGCCGGCCATCAGGTTCTGTTCACAGAGTCATGTAGTTTAAGGTAACTCTCCTTCTGGAAATGGAAATGGAGTTCCCTAAAATTCCCACTGCTATTCCTAAGTCTTCTCCTCTTCCTCATCTTTCTTACTGCTTCTTCCTGCCCTGTTATCCTTCATGTATTCTAATATCGCTGCTGACACTGCTCTCATCCTCACTGCAAAATGCTGCTGGAATAGGTTCCTACAACCTATCTACCCCAGGCACTACACCTCTTTTCCCCACAATTGTGAGGATAGCTCTCAGCTACCATGGGCTCACCAAGTTCAAACAGGAGGTGCAGCAAATACATGACACATGTGCTACTTTTGTTATGGTCCTACAAACATGCTGCAACACTTTCTTGGACTCTTCATGAAACAGTAGTGGAGATAGAACAATTGTGTATGAAGTCTTAGCACATAGAGCAAGGCAACCAGCACACTTTCACTTCTTCTTTCCCCTACACACACACAGATAAGGAACAATCATTTGAGCTGTTCATACAACCACTGGATAGTTGTATCTTTGAAAGGCAAGAATGACTCACTGAGACAAACAAGAAACCAAATGAAGAATATAGAAAATGAACATGCTATAAAATCTTACCTCATGTATCCTTCTCCCAGAAATTGAGCCAAACTGGAATATTTTCTGTCTACTACATTTTCGACAACCTAATATGAGGAAAAGAGAAGAAAAGTTTATGAAGCCATGAATGCAATGCTTTGTAGCTTCATCAAATATCAAAGTACTGACTTTTTAGTCAAGAAGTGGATTTATGTTAGGTGATCTGTATTCTGTTTTGTCCTTTGTTTTCGCCACACTGCAAGATGAACCGCACTGGGTTTTCATAGGACTGAAGTCACATTGTCAAAACTCTTCATAAACTTAATGTTTACTGTTTTCATAACTGTTAAAACATATTCAAAACACTTAGAGTTCTTGAATTTCTGCACTAACCATGTTGAAATATATATATGTAGAAAATATCTTAGTATAAATGAATCCAAGATAAAATGAAATAATCATTCCAAACAGCTGCCAAATCCAGGAGAGAGGAAGGACTAGAAGCGTCACATTCCTGTACAGTATAAATCATTATACTACACGTGTTGCTTTGTTGTGTAATTATTATAGTTGCAGCCCTGGAATTTCATCAACTTGTTTTTGCTTTCAAAAGTACTGTAAATGACTTGACACAGAGATATAGACAAAGGAAATGGAAGCAAATGAAATAATATTCTTAACGTGTAACAAATAGTTAGTTGATCCTACGTGTCAAAAACTGAGATCATACATTATATACACAATAAACATTGTAGTGTACTTGTACATGCATTATGCTGGGCTTTTGCTGGACAATGAATGCGCTTCCATGCCAATTCTTTGATGGACTGAATCAATGAGGAAACGGCTTATGTGATACACAGAGAAAGTAAAACATTTGTTTTCCTTTGCTTGGTGCGTACCTTTACTCAATTTCTGCTAGTTGTTACAATGTGTTACGTGTGACAGTGTGTGTTTTCTGGCTGAGAATTGTTGCCAGTGTTTTGGTCCAACAAGCTGATTTTGACGCATGAAATGTTTTGCTGGTTTGAGAGGTGAGATTAACTGTTTGGACAAGATGCATTTTGGTAATGCGACTGCATGTGGCTTCACTACTGATCACTGCAAGTTAGCAAAGACAAGTCAGAAATCAACATTAATCATGTCTCTGGTTAATGTTAATGTAAACTGTGGCCGCTTCAGAGTGCCAACCAACACTCAGGTCATTAAATATAGAAGAATAGAATATTGTGTACTGGATCCTGATTCAATGACCCGAATGAAGCCTGGCTTTTCCAACCAATAATTGCCCAAAGTCAAATGAGTCTGGGAGCCAATTTATTAATGCATGCAAAACAAAACTTACCCTTTTTCTTCTTAAGCCCCTCCTTTTTTAACTGGGAGTCATTTCCTCTCTTCCTCTTCTTCATTGCTGCAACAGTGGTAGAGGTAGAACAAGAAGAAGAAGAGAGAGACGGACAAGGGACAAGGTTCAGGACAAATACAGTCTCCTAGGTGTGGTCACGTTGCTCCATGGCGAGGCTGCTGTGCTGCTCCTCGTCCTGGCTGTGGCCCATACCCTCGACGGGGCTGTCACCCTGCTCCATGGTGGGGTTATCAGGCTCTGCTGATGGGTCAGTGTTGGGCTGCTGTTCTGTTGAGGTCATTCAAATATATTTTTCAATTCTTCTCAAATTAAAACTCAAATATATGTTTCAAACAAAGGCATTCTGAACAAAAAATCTTGCTCTTACCCTTAGTCAAAAGAAATTCATAAGCCCTCCTCATCTTCTCCAAGAAGTTTTTGGTGGTAGATGTGAGGGGCAAATGGGTTATTATGTCAGCTACCCACTTGTTAGAGGCCTTCTTGTCTTTTTTTCCCATAAATAAAATGGGCTTGTAGCCTATGGCCTCAAGTTTTCGCACCTGAAATAAAAAGTAACCAGTTGGCACACATTAGTTAAACCCATAGCATGATTGGACACTTTAGTACTGTAGCAAGCATTTAATGGCAGTTAATGGAGTACAGTGGAAGAAAAGGAGGCGCAACTTGTTTGATTTAGATCAAACGAATAAAAATGAGCCTTTTCACTTACTGCAATACGGGCTGAATCAATAATGCGGCCAACATTCCGGTTTGGGACGATACCTTGACCCCACTTGCTGTCCAATGATGCTGTCTTTTCCTTCAACTTCTTCTTCATTGACAGGCTCACATAACACATGCTGCAAGTTTTGAGGCTTGCAGCATTGAGTGTCTGGCAAGATGGACAGGGCCTGAACTTTGGACGTGTCTTGACACACACTGATATAAACAAAAACAAGACAGATAACAAGATATTTTTTTACAGACAAGAACTTAATACTGACAGAAAGATACACAAACAGCAACAGAAAGACTGACAAGTACAACACAGCACGGGCAGGATAACAAGACAGACAGACGTGGCTCTAAAAAGTGCCTTTGGTTTGCGTTTTAGAAACGATGCTTCAAGGAGGGACAAATGGAAGAAGACAATTGAAGGACCTGTTGGAGAGAAAACACTTTGAACCAACTATTCAGAATTGAACAGCCTAGATTTGACATCTGTGTTCTCCTCATCAGAACGTTGACATCATACTTAAGACTACCAACATACTGACCGTTCACACTACTCATTTCAATTCAATTCAATTCAAATGGGCTTCATAGGCATGCAGGTTTAAATAACAATGAATCACTACTCTCCCTCTCCATTTATCATATGCTGGACTGCTAAATTATAAAGCAATTATGTATAGCCTATATTCTATTCTATTTACATTGTACTATTTTACTATGACTGTGCCCAGAATGATTCCATTGTGCTAGGGACCACAATGGAAATGAGCCTATGGGCTTTATTGTGTCATCCCTGACTATTTTGTATTTGAATCTATGACACACAGAGTGCTTGATTCATACTATATCAATAATGGTCAAATCAAATCAATCAATCCAAACTTTGACCCAGTAAGCCAGTGTACAAATGGTTCAGACAGTTTCATGTCAGTCTTCTACAGCCCTTCAAATGAAGTGGTGTATATAACATAAAGTTGAATTGAGCACGGAAAAAGCATCATGTGCTAACTACTCGCTTACAGCATCACGTGTTAGCTAACCCTACGTGCATTTGGTGCAGCAAGTTATACCTCAATGTCTTAAATAGTTACTGTACATCAAATGATTACCCTGCTCTCCTAAAGATGCTAACAAAAACTTATTTTCTTGACCTGACACATTTTAAGGCGTACATTTAAGGATTTTATCTCGATATGTCACCTGTCTAATTAATTTATCAGTGTACTTACCGAGGGGGAAAACAGCAATGGGACGCTGCATCTGGGTTGCCAGGTCTAAGACAGAATCAGCCCGAAATCTACAAGATCCATGTGTGAATGTGCTGATCTGAAGTTAGTTTGGTAGGATTTAGGAATAAATTAAGTATATCACTTAACATATGGGTTTCTATATATTCCCCATATAATGTGAATGCAAAAATAGGTCTACCCCAGCCAGCAGACAAAGACTTCAACCCGCGGGACTTCAATTCCGTAGGAATAGCGCGGACATGGCAACGCCGTCTCATCGCATACAATTACGTCACACACTTCTGATTTAGAAAAAAGTACACTTTTCCCAATAAAAATAATAATCTTTACTTTTGCATCATTCTTTAAAAATACTATGGCTCGTGTTGTGATAAGAACTGCTTGCGAATCCCTGCTGTGACTGCAGATTTCCACAAAAGTGGGCCAAAATACGTTTCTTGAGTATTAAATAATCTCTGTAATCGCGATTACAAACCTCAGAGACAGAGAAATAAAAAGCATTTGAGCCTATTATTTGCTGTAATATTGCCTAATTGTTGTATGGCCTAACACAATACTCAAATCATATAATTTATTGTAACCAATCAATCAATCAATCGATCAGCAATATTGCCCCGTATTCATCAGCACACAACGGACTGCGGTTTCCCCGACTCGGTCCCGTGGCGTCATATGCAGACGTTATGGGAGCTCTATAGAAGTCAACCTGACTACCCCAAGCGTTGAAAATTGACGCTAAAGGGGTACCCAGTACGTTAAGAACTGACGCGAGGGGACGCTGCCCGATCGTCACGCATGGGACGACTTGGGAGTGAGACCGTGTTGGTCCTGAAGACAGAGACGTCCATCCCCAATTACACAGTGCGACCACCTGGAGAGCTTCTTGATCCAGGAGAGAGCCTTGACCTGTCTGCTGCAAACAGAGAACCACTCTCATACACAAGTCCAACGCTGATGTGTCTGCCATGGTTGTCAACCTCCTCTGCAAGGGCTCTGCAAAGCTCTTGGTTTAGAAGAACAAGCTGAAGCTATTATACACCTCATCCAAGTCCAAAGGCCACAAAGCTACAGCATAGCTACTGTCAGAGTGGGAACAATGATGCATGTGTGCTGCAGGTAAAGGGTTTTCTAGTCTTCTAGTCTAGATGACCACTCAAACCCCATCACACACACTTTCATACAGCACATCTATGTGCAGCACATTTTTCTATCTGCCAGCACAGACGGCAGAAGCAGGAATCGAACCCCCAACCCTTACGTTGAAAGACGACTGGCTCTACTACTGAGCTACAACACCTCTGAACCTGTGGTCCGATACAAACCACTAGAATGAAGAAGTGTTCTAGAACAGCAAAGTGTCTAAAAGAGCCTCAGTGACAGCAGGTGGTCACATGTCAGCCAAAGAGAATCAGAACAGCCAAAGTCACTGAGATGGAAAACACGACGAGACACGACAGGTTGAGACAGCACAGGCTGCAGTTAGCTGTGGAGACCACCTGCTGATCTAAGTCACTGAGGAAATGCTTTATGAAGAGTCTGCAGTGTCTGCCTGTGACCACAGTGACATTGGATGTTATCCCTACAGATGCAAACCAGGATCAAGGATGATATCCCTGTTCAGGAGGCTCATTCGTCTGTACAGGAAATAAAAAAGTACACACAGGAGTTGTTGATGAGAGGATGGATCGTAAAGTCTCAGTCCCCGTACGCCGCACCTGTGTGAGAGAAAAAAAGGACCCTAGTCATTACGTCTTTGTATCAACGACCAACAAACCCCCTCTCCCTCGCATGCAGGACTGGCTTCACTCACTTCTCTCTTAGATCAGGGCAAAGCCTACCATCAAGGCTTCACTGCTCAGGGTTCCAGGCGCCCCGTGGGTCTGTATGAATGGATCAGAACGCCCTGTGACACACTGAGGGATGACCTGCAGGCATATTGCAAGTATTCTGTTTATTGACTTTGCACAGAAGATTTATTTTGGCCGCACATGTCGTCGCTTCATAAAAACTGTGAAGAATATTGAAGCTGCACTGGTTTATGGAAAATGTTCATTGGTAATGTGCTTTATGCTGTTTAATGGTACAATGTTATTGTGTTTCTAACCAGAGGCTTTTGCACTGAAAATGTTTGAATGTGATGAGTGTAATCATTACAGACTTTACTGTAAATGTAGTAAACATTATGTTTTTTTTTAAGTGACCCATTAAAAATGCAAACACATAATAAGTTGAAAATAGAAAGAAATTGGACAGTGCAGTGTGGTTTTTATTATTATTTATTTAACCTTTATTTCTCACTGAGACACAGGCTCTCATTTCCAAGAGACAACTGTCAGACAATCACAGAACAACACAGTTACAGACAGACAGCACAACAATAAAGGAAATGTCCAAAATGTCACGTGAACAAACACATTCAAACACCGTCTCCAGTGACTCTAAAATCTAAATGTTAAATGTGTCCTCTGGGTACAGGAAATCAAAACTGTACCAGTGCAGAATGGTATGACATTATGAGAATGAACACACTTCACTAAGAACATGGTTCTTATTTCCTAGGTTTAACTTCTTGGGGAGCAGGGTTGCTTAAATATTTGTGGCCCACGTTGCTGAGATAGGAGTAGAGAGATCTGGTCCTCACGAAGAACCCAGGACCCTCCTGGTTTGAAGAATGGACACAAAGACCTCATCAATGACTCTGATGACTGGGAAGAGGAAGATGAACTCTAACTTCCAAGTCTGTGTTGCTCTGAAGGTCCGTCAATCTGACCTCTGACCTCCAATAACATGATCATACATGGAAGGAAACACCTTTCTAGTAAGATTTGACCTCCTTGACATTTGGTAGCGTGGTTCAGTACATTCAGAACATGTTTAAATCCAGGCTTTTCCACCTAAGGTCACTTTTCTGATGCTACAAACACGTCTAGCACTAGTTACCGCTTTAGTGCAAGTTGAATTTAGAGCAAGTTTTGCTCCAAATGAGGACAGAAGAGTTATCTGTGTTAACAGAGTTGTTTTCAGAGTTATGTCTACGACCTCATGATGCATGTGGAGACGTCCTGTGCTTTGCTACTCACACATAACATGGTTTACACACCATGACAAGAACATTGTTGACAACATTCACAGGGGAACACAAAATATTTCCATACCAGTGATTTCAGAGAATTCTATTGCATTTATGACATATATTATCTCAAGGCACTGTACACAGACAACATCATGGAGCACTACAGACTACAGACCCAGCCAGGGACCAGTTCATCCGAGCCATAACCCCCAGGAGGCTGCGCATTCAGACCCATCTCGCCCATCCCCGCTCCTTACAAGAGGCTTTGGAGCTGGCTCTGGAGAGGGGGACTGTGGAGGGCGGGACCAAAGCGGCCCTGGAGAAAGTGATCCTACGGTGAGAACCGCTGCATGCGCTGACATGACGGAAGTGATCCGGAGTGCCACACGCCCTCCCCAACGCCCCCTGCTCTGCTGGGGATGCGGACACCCTGCCCGTATTGGATCACAGCCCCATTCTCCCTGCACCTATTATCCCACAGACAGTGACTGACCCCTTCCCACCACACACACCTTTGACTACACAGGGGCATAGCCCCACCCTCCCATTCTGCTCTTATCAATGAGGCCGAATGAAATAAATCAGGTTGTTCAACTCCAGGAAAGTCTCAGAGACATTAAGTCCCGGATGACCTGTAACTTTCTACTTTTAAACTTTTATACTCGGCCCTAAACACCTCAGAGAAAAACTTTCTGATCACATTGTCACTTTAGATGACATCACCATGGCTCCCAGTTGTGACCACTGTAAGGAACCTTGGAGTTACTTTTGACCAGGAAATGTCATTTGATTCACACATAAATCTCATTTCAGTGTAACCTGGTTAAGAATCCTTACTAAAAAAAATAATGAATAATTAATGAATTAT
>NW_025322306.1:0-42196 GCF_019176455.1 Solea senegalensis | reverse complement strand
CGGGGATGTCGGCAGACATTAAGCAGTGGGTTCAAGAGTGTGAACGTTGTCAGGTTGCAAAGGATTCTGGCTCAGTGCCACATAGCTTCATGGGTCACTTATTGGCCTCTAGGCCAAACGAAATTGTGGCAATAGATTTCACACTGTTAGAACCCTCTCGGGGTGGACTAGAAAATGTCCTTGTGATGACAGACGTGTTTAGCAAGTACACTGTGGCTGTCCCAACACGGGATCAGCGAGCCTCCACTGTGGCACAGATCTTGTCTACGGAATGGTTTTTCAGGTTTGGTGTTCCCAGCCGCATCCATTCAGACCAGGGGAGGAGCGTTGAGAGTTCCTTGATCCATCAACTTTGTGATGTGTACGAAGTAGCGAAGTCTCGTACTACACCTTATCACCCCGGCTGGCAACGGACAGTGCGAGAGGTTCAATCGAACACTCCACAATCTTCTGCGCACACTGCCATCCTCCAGGAAACAGGACTGGGCTTCTTGCCTACCACAGGTACTGTTCTGTTATAATACCACTCCTCACCAGGGTACTGGAGAGTCTCCCTTTCTGTTGATGTTTGGTCGGGAGCCAAGGCTACCTGTAGATTTTCTTTTGGGCCGTGTTCGTGACCCTGTTCCAGGGCGAGTGCAGGACTGGCTTGTGGAGCACCAAGCCAGATTGGGTATTGCCTTGGAAGGCGCTCGAGAGAGGCTGTTGGCTGCAGCAGGTCGTCGGAAGGAGCGGCATGACCAGAGGGTTCATGACGCACCTTTTCAGGTGGGCCAGTTGGTCTACCTGCAGGACCGTAGTATCCGGGGTCGCCATAAAATCCAGGACAAGTGGAGTCCCGTGGTCTTTCAAGTGCTGCGTGTACCTGTAGGTGAAGGAGCGGTTTACACCATTGCTCCTGTGAATGACTTGTGTAAGGTACGTAATGTACATCGCAACATGTTGAAGGCCCAAATTCGGTCAGCGCCTTTAACTCCACCTGCAAAGGTTTCACAACCACTCAAACACATGTTGCCTGGTAGCTCACCCAGCGGGTCTGAGGATGTTGACCTATGTTTGCTGGTCCCTGACACCTCTTTGCTGCCTTCAGAAGTGGTTTTTAACTCTTCAGAGGCCAGAGGGTCTTCTGTTGTCATCCCTGTGGAAGCTCAGCCAATTCCAGATACACCTTTGGTACCAGAAAGTTCTGGTCCACCAACCCACTCCTCCTTTTCAGCAGGCCAACCCAGTTCCAGTCAGATGGTCTTGCGACGAACTGAACGCTCTACAGCTGGTCAACATTCAAATGTCCACCGCCTTCCTCGGGCAGCCGGTGTGGCGGACAATGGAGCAGTTGAAACTCCAGTGCCGGCCTCTAATGCTCAATTTGCCATTTTTAGACCTTGGTACTAACCCTCCAGGTCTCTTGTGTCATCGTCGGGGCGACGACGCAAAAAGGGGGGGTAGAATGTGGCAAGTTGAAGTGACCCGCATTCTTCACGGGTGCACTCAATTACCTGACAGAATCAGTTGTCACGTCATTGCGTGATTGCGGGGCAGTGCCGCCCACTGTTATATATATATGGGCAGGTGACTGCGCCTCTGACGTGCGTCATACCTTTCTCCCGGATGCTGTGATCAGTCAGATCGTGGTTTGGCGTGGCTGTGACAGATCGGTGATCCATACTCCCTAATTGTGCGGTAGGTTACGCTTGTAGGATTATTGAATGCAGTGATGAAGTTAAGGCGAGTGGTAGTGGTGTCACGCTTCCCCTCTGTTGTTTGCAGAGTCTGCTGCATTGTCTGTGCGGAGCTGACGTGTGCTCCCTCCACTGTGGGTGAACACATCAGTGTCGGAAGGTAAGCTGGCTACATTATGCCCTGGCCGCTGGTAGCTCTTGTTGGGCCGCTGACTGAATGGCTTTTTGGTCTTTAGTTGCTGTGGACGGCAAGTGAGCCGTGCGCTCCCTCTCTCTCTCGCTCTCCCTCTCCTCACGAGTTGGAAGCGCTGCGCTGCTATCCTCTGGTAGGTACTGTATATGCAGGCTGATCCTGGTGTGTTTTTAAATTTTTACACCACATTAAGATTGAGTATTTTTGCTCTTTGCTCGCTTGGCAGGTAATTGGGCCAGCGTGTGAATCGCGGTGCCGCGGCCCTCTAGAAACCTCAGCCTCCAAGCCGTGGCCGACTGCTGTTTTGTCCCCCGCTCTTCTTTTATTGTTTTAGTTCATGTTGCAGCTACTACTACTACTACTACTACTACTACTACAACTATCACCACTACTTCGTGACGAGTACAATTTTGTGATGGTTTAAATTATAGTTATGAATATTGTTTCAGTTTGTTAGTTGCTTTATTTTTGTTTGGTTGTTTGTGTGTTTGTTTTTGACTAAGTTGTTTTGATTTGAATTACTGCATGTTTTCTCTTTACGATTAATTTGATTTGATTATTTTGGTTTGTTCTTTAAATTGCCTTGTAAATTATTTAGATTGTGTTTGTGCATGTTATTGTTTTATTTTTTTGTATCCTGTTTATTTGTATGTTCATTCTGATTTATTCCATTCCATTTTGTATTAGTTGGGTTTGGGTGCGCGCGTGTGTGTGTGTGTGTGTGCGTGTGTGGGTGTGTAGTTGTGAGCTGCTGGCGTTTACTCCGCTGATAATGTTTGTGTTTTGTGCAGGGCAGGAGCTGTAGGGGCAGATAGCGGCTGGTCCCCTGGTGGTGGTGTCCGTCATTGGTCCCTCGACTGTACAGCACTTGGGTGTCATCCGGATGGTGTACGGTAATCACGGTGGTGTATACTAAGGCCCTTTTTTTCCTTCTCAGATTTCCTCCAGCCGCACTAGGCCTACAGCCCTGGCCCAGCCTTGTGTGTTTTTTTTATTAAGCTGAGCTTTGCGGGCAAGTAGTCGACCTTGTCCCCAACTAATAGTAAAACAGTGTTTGACTCCTTTTATTAATAGTATTTTTAAAGATTGTTAATAAAATATTGACTTATTGTTGGACTCACGTCTCATCTCAAGTGCTTTTGAACCTGTGCCCTTAGTCTAGGTAGAGATTTAACGTGGGCTATAGCAGTAATTTTATTTAGTTATTTCCTCGGGGTGAAATTCCCTGAGGTGGCGTTGTCGGTTTGTCCTCACCTACCACCATTTTGCCACAAGAAGAATTGTCATCTTTCCATTAAGGCAATTTTCTTTAAGGTGTTTTGAATGCAACAAAGAAGGACGAGAAGATGAGACTGAGAACTTAGAACAGTGATTGCAAACTTCAGAACTTTGAACAGTGGAGGGCAGCATTACACCTCTCAGTGTACAGTCTGCTGGAAATGATTAGAGCAATAAGTCTTTGATCTTCTGAAAGCAACATAATAAAGAAGAGCTTTCCTACTAAAATGGGAATTACATGGTTTTTCCACCTGGTTCCTGTTTATTAATGTTGGTGTGTTTTTGGCATGAAATGAACTGTATTATTATGGGGAAGGAACACCATATTTCTGTATCTGTAATATTTGTTAGCTAATTAGTGTTAAATACTTTCCAGATATAATAACTATAATAAACTGTCAGGAGCAACACAAGGTGAAGGGTCTTGCCCTTAACCCACAAACCCACACCCTTTGAGTTGAAAGGAGGGTCAAACTTTGTGCTGCTGTTTTTGATAAAAGGGCACAGTTGCATGATGGTCATTTTTCCTCAGTAAGTTTACTCTATGATGACTGTATTTGCACTTTAGAGAGGAGATGTCAAAGGGGAAGTGATCAGAACCATGATCCACGGCAGAGGAGCTGTTCAGTGTCACTGTCACTGTGCTGAAATCATTCTGGTCACTTTTTCAACAATCTATAAATGTGCCAGTGTCACTCATGAATATCTTGTTATGGAAGTGTTGTGATTGGAGACAAATACAGCCAGTCTAAATTTATAAAGTCTCTCATTGGTTGATTTTGTGGCACATTTGTAACGCTGTGCCAAGATGAGCGAGTGCTCGGGTAAAGATGAGCGAGTGCTCGGGTAAAGATGAGCGAGCACTCGGGTAAAGATGAGCGTGCACAGAAGGTTGAGATTTGAGATGTGAGTGGACATATGAGTAAAATTGATTAAACTGTTAAAATGAATATTTGCAAACATGCAAATACATGTATTAAGCTTGCAAAATACATTTTTCTGTGCTCAAAGTCTCACATTGTTCCTTCATGAATGTGGCCCAAATATAACACCATACTCTTCCACCGGTGTTACGCTGTGTCTCCTGCTCTCTCTGTGATTGATCTCCTGTTACGATCGATGAACTGAACAAGCACTCGTTTTGTAAATTGGTTAAAGGTGACATAGACCGGAAGCTCCAATTAACGCTGCGTTTGTGTGTGTATCTGCGTCATTACCTCGTTTATGAAACCCTAAAGTTTCAGAACAAACAGTTCAGCCACTGCTGAGAAAATAGTATTGTATTGTTTTCCTGGGCTCTGCGAAGCGGATCTGCACTTCCTTAATTTGATGTCGTCATCAGAAATCCTCACCACTCCTCTCACCACTGTAGCGCCTCCTGGTGCGGGCACTAGTCCGGGCACATCCGGTTGCGTACATTCAACCGCAGAAGAAGAAGAACTACTCTCGTTGTAGCTGCTGAGATGCAGAGCATCCACCGTGCCAGAGGGGGAAATGTGTATCTGAGAGCTGGCCTATCTATTACGTCACTTCCAGGTACCTGGCCAATCACAGGACAGTAGGAAAGCTCTCGTTGGCTGGCCAATCACAGCAACTGTTTGGTCTGAAACAGCGCGGCTGACGAGAGCGTCAGTGAGGAGATATTTTGATCGGCTCGTTTGCAGCGATTAGGAGGTTTTTAATCATGAAAACAAGTTAATATATGTAAGTAGACATCCATAACTAACATATATGTGTGATACAAGCATTCTATGTCGCCTTTAATACTTTCACCCGCTACTTAAACTCTAACTTTCACTCTCACGATTCACCTACTGTGGTTTTTCTTTGCTAGCGTGACAAGTTAGCTTAGCAGCGATGGCTTCTCCTTCTCCTGCTCTCTCCTGTGTTGTGTGCCACATGTTGAGTTACTCCTCTGCCTCCTTTAGTGATAAAGATACTGGAGGTGAGGCTTAGTGAGGTAGAAACTCAGCTTCGCACCATAGAAGCTAAGTCAGTTAGCCACTCCCCTGGCATTAGCTCCCTCAGCAGCTCCCGTGCAGCTGGAGCAGCTCTCTTATCTAGAATTTTAGGGAAGTCTATTAGAAACCCAACACCGTGACAATCCAGAGTTGAGACCAGGGCCTGTTTCAGAAAGCAGGTTCAACAAACTCTGAGTTAAAACCTTAACTCTAGATTGACCATTTTTTGGTTTCACAACAGCTGATCAGCATTAGTTCAGTTCATTCTTTACTCAGCGTGTGCATTGGGAATGAAAAAAGCCATCATCAATGGAGCTCTGATACTATGATTCACCGTGGCAACGTGTAAACAAACACGTCGTCGTTGCTCGCTCTCGCTGTCAAGTTTACCTCAAAAAACCACACACTCTTCACTCTCTCACCTCCGGTCTGAACCTGTCAATCACACCTTAATCAAATCAGTGACCAGGATCACGCTTCTTCTCAATCAGAACTTCCTCTCTCCCCATGAGTTTCTTCAAAATGAAATGAAATATTTAAACATGAACATTTATGTCATTTATTACACCATACTCTTTTATCAACCTATTTAACCTTTATGAACTATTCCTTTTACATTTTTAATACACTTTTAATAACATTTTAACCAAATATGAACTTTTATAATTCATTAATTATTCATTATTTTTTTTAGTAAGGATTCTTAACCAGGTTACACTGAAATGAGATTTATGTGTGAATCAAATGACATTTCCTGGTCAAAAGTAACTCCAAGGTTCCTTACAGTGGTCACAACTGGAAGCCATGGTGATGTCATCTAAAGTGACAATGTGATCAGAAAGTTTTTCTCTGAGGTGTTTAGGGCCGAGTATAAAAGTTTAAAAGTAGAAAGTTACAGGTCATCCAGGACTTAATGTCTCTGAGACTTTCCTGGAGTTGAACAACCTGATTTATTTCATTCGGCCTCATTGATAAGAGCAGAATGGGAGGGTGGGGCTATGCCCCTGTGTAGTCAAAGGTGTGTGTGGTGGGAAGGGGTCAGTCACTGTCTGTGGGATAGTAGGTGCAGGGAGAATGGGGCTGTGATCCAATACGGGCAGGGTGTCCGCATCCCCAGCAGAGCAGGGGGCGTTGGGGAGGGCGTGTGGCACTCCGGATCACTTCCGTCATGTCAGCGCATGCAGCGGTTCTCACCGTAGGATCACTTTCTCCAGGGCCGCTTTGGTCCCGCCCTCCACAGTCCCCCTCTCCAGAGCCAGCTCCAAAGCCTCTTGTAAGGAGCGGGGATGGGCGAGATGGGGCTGAATGCGCAGCCTCCTGGGGGTTATGGCTCGGATGAACTGGTCCCTGGCTGGGTCTGTAGTCTGTAGTGCTCCATGATGTTGTCTGTGTACAGTGCCTTGAGATAATATATGTCATAAATGCAGTAGAATTCTCTGAAATCACTGGTATGGAAATATTTTGTGTTCCCCTGTGAATGTTGTCAACAATGTTCTTGTCATGGTGTGTAAACCATGTTATGTGTGAGTAGCAAAGCACAGGACGTCTCCACATGCATCATGAGGTCGTAGACATAACTCTGAAAACAACTCTGTTAACACAGATAACTCTTCTGTCCTCATTTGGAGCAAAACTTGCTCTAAATTCAACTTGCACTAAAGCGGTAACTAGTGCTATAGACGTGTTTGTAGCATCAGAAAAGTGACCTTAGGTGGAAAAGCCTGGATTTAAACATGTTCTGAATGTACTGAACCACGCTACCAAATGTCAAGGAGGTCAAATCTTACTAGAAAGGTGTTTCCTTCCATGTATGATCATGTTATTGGAGGTCAGAGGTCAGATTGATGGACCTTCAGAGCAACACAGACTTGGAAGTTAGAGTTCATCTTCCTCTTCCCAGTCATCAGAGTCATTGATGAGGTCTTTGTGTCCATTCTTCAAACCAGGAGGGTCCTGGGTTCTTCGTGAGGACCAGATCTCTCTACTCCTATCTCAGCAACGTGGGCCACAAATATTTAAGCAACCCTGCTCCCCAAGAAGTTAAACCTAGGAAATAAGAACCATGTTCTTAGTGAAGTGTGTTCATTCTCATAATGTCATACCATTCTGCACTGGTACAGTTTTGATTTCCTGTACCCAGAGGACACATTTAACATTTAGATTTTAGAGTCACTGGAGACGGTGTTTGAATGTGTTTGTTCACGTGACATTTTGGACATTTCCTTTATTGTTGTGCTGTCTGTCTGTAACTGTGTTGTTCTGTGATTGTCTGACAGTTGTCTCTTGGAAATGAGAGCCTGTGTCTCAATGAGAAATAAAGGTTAAATAAATAATAATAAAAACCACACTGCACTGTCCAATTTCTTTCTATTTTCAACTTATTATGTGTTTGCATTTTTAATGGGTCACATAGAAAAATAACATAACGTTTTCCCGAGTGTCAGTTCCTGTTTCAGTCATAAACACGTCCCATTTCTAATGTACACTCTATCACATCAGAGTATGAGGTTTACTGCATTTACAGTAAAGTCTGTAATGATTACACTCATCACATTCAAACATTTTCAGTGCAAAAGCCTCTGGTTAGAAACACAATAACATTGTACCATTAAACAGCATAAAGCACATTACCAATGAACATTTTCCATAAACCAGTGCAGCTTCAATATTCTTCACAGTTTTTATGAAGCGACGACATAAATCTTCTGTGCAAAGTCAATAAACAGAATACTTGCAATATGCCTGCAGGTCATCCCTCAGTGTGTCACAGGGCGTTCTGATCCATTCATACAGACCCACGGGGCGCCTGGAACCCTGAGCAGTGAAGCCTTGATGGTAGGCTTTGCCCTGATCTAAGAGAGAAGTGAGTGAAGCCAGTCCTGCATGCGAGGGAGAGGGTGTTTGTTGGTCGTTGATACAAAGACGTAATGACTAGGGTCCTTTTTTTCTCTCACACAGGTGCGGCGTACGGGGACTGAGACTTTACGATCCATCCTCTCATCAACAACTCCTGTGTGTACTTTTTTATTTCCTGTACAGACGAATGAGCCTCCTGAACAGGGATATCATCCTTGACCCTGGTTTGCATCTGTAGGGATAACATCCAATGTCACTGTGGTCACAGGCAGACACTGCAGACTCTTCATAAAGCATTTCCTCAGTGACTTAGATCAGCAGGTGGTCTCCACAGCTAACTGCAGCCTGTGCTGTCTCAACCTGTCGTGTCTCGTCGTGTTTTCCATCTCAGTGACTTTGGCTGTTCTGATTCTCTTTGGCTGACATGTGACCACCTGCTGTCACTGAGGCTCTTTTAGACACTTTGCTGTTCTAGAACACTTCTTCATTCTAGTGGTTTGTATCGGACCACAGGTCCAGAGGTGTTGTAGCTCAGTGGTAGAGCCAGTCGTCTTTCAACGTAAGGGTTGGGGGTTCGATTCCTGCTTCTGCCGTCTGTGCTGGCAGATAGAAAAATGTGCTGCACATAGATGTGCTGTATGAAAGTGTGTGTGATGGGGTTTGAGTGGTCATCTAGACTAGAAGACTAGAAAACCCTTTACCTGCAGCACACATGCATCATTGTTCCCACTCTGACAGTAGCTATGCTGTAGCTTTGTGGCCTTTGGACTTGGATGAGGTGTATAATAGCTTCAGCTTGTTCTTCTAAACCAAGAGCTTTGCAGAGCCCTTGCAGAGGAGGTTGACAACCATGGCAGACACATCAGCGTTGGACTTGTGTATGAGAGTGGTTCTCTGTTTGCAGCAGACAGGTCAAGGCTCTCTCCTGGATCAAGAAGCTCTCCAGGTGGTCGCACTGTGTAATTGGGGATGGACGTCTCTGTCTTCAGGACCAACACGGTCTCACTCCCAAGTCGTCCCATGCGTGACGATCGGGCAGTGTCCCCTCACGTCAGTTCTTAACGTACTGGGTACCCCTTTAGCGTCAATTTTCAACGCTTGGGGTAGTCAGGTTGACTTCTATAGAGCTCCCATAACATCTGCATATGACGCCACGGGACCGAGTCGGGGAGACCGCAGTCCGTTGTGTGCTGATGAATACGGGGCAATATTGCTGATCGATTGATTGATTGATTGGTTACAATAAATTATATGATTTGAGTATTGTGTTAGGCCATACAACAATTAGGCAATATTACAGCAAATAATAGGCTCAAATGCTTTTTATTTCTCTGTCTCTGAGGTTTGTAATCGCGATTACAGAGATTATTTAATACTCAAGAAACGTATTTTGGCCCACTTTTGTGGAAATCTGCAGTCACAGCAGGGATTCGCAAGCAGTTCTTATCACAACACGAGCCATAGTATTTTTAAAGAATGATGCAAAAGTAAAGATTATTATTTTTATTGGGAAAAGTGTACTTTTTTCTAAATCAGAAGTGTGTGACGTAATTGTATGCGATGAGACGGCGTTGCCATGTCCGCGCTATTCCTACGGAATTGAAGTCCCGCGGGTTGAAGTCTTTGTCTGCTGGCTGGGGTAGACCTATTTTTGCATTCACATTATATGGGGAATATATAGAAACCCATATGTTAAGTGATATACTTAATTTATTCCTAAATCCTACCAAACTAACTTCAGATCAGCACATTCACACATGGATCTTGTAGATTTCGGGCTGATTCTGTCTTAGACCTGGCAACCCAGATGCAGCGTCCCATTGCTGTTTTCCCCCTCGGTAAGTACACTGATAAATTAATTAGACAGGTGACATATCGAGATAAAATCCTTAAATGTACGCCTTAAAATGTGTCAGGTCAAGAAAATAAGTTTTTGTTAGCATCTTTAGGAGAGCAGGGTAATCATTTGATGTACAGTAACTATTTAAGACATTGAGGTATAACTTGCTGCACCAAATGCACGTAGGGTTAGCTAACACGTGATGCTGTAAGCCAGTAGTTAGCACATGATGCTTTTTCCGTGCTCAATTCAACTTTATGTTATATACGTAGGCCCACCACTTCATTTGAAGGGCTGTAGAAGACTGACATGAAACTGTCTGAACCATTTGTACACTGGCTTACTGGGTCAAAGTTTGGATTGATTGATTTGATTTGCCCATTATTGATATAGTATGAATCAAGCACTCTGTGTGTCATAGATTCAAATACAAAATAGTCAGGGATGACACAATAAAGCCCATAGGCTCATTTCCATTGTGGTCCCTAGCACAATGGAATCATTCTGGGCACAGTCATAGTAAAATAGTACAATGTAAATAGAATAGAATATAGGCTATACATAATTGCTTTATAACTTAGCAGTCCAGCATATCATAAATGGAGAGGGAGAGTAGTGATTCATTGTTATTTAAACCTGCATGCCTATGAAGCCCATTTGAATTGAATTGAATTGAAATGAGTAGTGTGAACGGTCAGTATGTTGGTAGTCTTAAGTATGATGTCAACGTTCTGATGAGGAGAACACAGATGTCAAATCTAGGCTGTTCAATTCTGAATAGTTGGTTCAAAGTGTTTTCTCTCCAACAGGTCCTTCAATTGTCTTCTTCCATTTGTCCCTCCTTGAAGCATCGTTTCTAAAACGCAAACCAAAGGCACTTTTTAGAGCCACGTCTGTCTGTCTTGTTATCCTGCCCGTGCTGTGTTGTACTTGTCAGTCTTTCTGTTGCTGTTTGTGTATCTTTCTGTCAGTATTAAGTTCTTGTCTGTAAAAAAATATCTTGTTATCTGTCTTGTTTTTGTTTATATCAGTGTGTGTCATGACACGTCCAAAGTTCAGGCCCTGTCCATCTTGCCAGACACTCAATGCTGCAAGCCTCAAAACTTGCAGCATGTGTTATGTGAGCCTGTCAATGAAGAAGAAGTTGAAGGAAAAGACAGCATCATTGGACAGCAAGTGGGGTCAAGGTATCGTCCCAAACCGGAATGTTGGCCGCATTATTGATTCAGCCCGTATTGCAGTAAGTGAAAAGGCTCATTTTTATTCATTTGATCTAAATCAAACAAGTCGCGGCTCCTTTTCTTCCACTGTACTCCATTAACTGCCATTAAATGCTTGCTACAGTACTAAAGTGTCCAATCATGCTATGGGTTTAACTAATGTGTGCCAACTGGTTACTTTTTATTTCAGGTGCGAAAACTTGAGGCCATAGGCTACAAGCCCATTTTATTTATGGGAAAAAAAGACAAGAAGGCCTCTAACAAGTGGGTAGCTGACATAATAACCCATTTGCCCCTCACATCTACCACCAAAAACTTCTTGGAGAAGATGAGGAGGGCTTATGAATTTCTTTTGACTAAGGGTAAGAGCAAGATTTTTTGTTCAGAATGCCTTTGTTTGAAACATATATTTGAGTTTTCATTTGAGAAGAATTGAAAAATATATTTGAATGACCTCAACAGAACCGCAGCCCAACACTGACCCATCAGCAGAGCCTGATAACCCCACCATGGAGCAGGGTGACAGCCCCGTCGAGGGTATGGGCCACAGCCAGGACGAGGAGCAGCACAGCAGCCTCGCCATGGAGCAACGTGACCACACCTAGGAGACTGTATTTGTCCTGAACCTTGTCCCTTGTCCGTCTCTCTCTTCTTCTTCTTCTTCTACCTCTACCACTGTTGCAGCAATGAAGAAGAGGAAGAGAGGAAATGACTCCCAGTTAAAAAAGGAGGGGCTTAAGAAGAAAAAGGGTAAGTTTTGTTTTGCATGCATTAATAAATTGGCTCCCAGACTCATTTGACTTTGGGCAATTATTGGTTGGAAAAGCCAGGCTTCATTCGGGTCATTGAATCAGGATCCAGTACACAATATTCTATTCTTCTATATTTAATGACCTGAGTGTTGGTTGGCACTCTGAAGCGGCCACAGTTTACATTAACATTAACCAGAGACATGATTAATGTTGATTTCTGACTTGTCTTTGCTAACTTGCAGTGATCAGTAGTGAAGCCACATGCAGTCGCATTACCAAAATGCATCTTGTCCAAACAGTTAATCTCACCTCTCAAACCAGCAAAACATTTCATGCGTCAAAATCAGCTTGTTGGACCAAAACACTGGCAACAATTCTCAGCCAGAAAACACACTCTGTCACACGTAACACATTGTAACAACTAGCAGAAATTGAGTAAAGGTACGCACCAAGCAAAGGAAAACAAATGTTTTACTTTCTCTGTGTATCACATAAGCCGTTTCCTCATTGATTCAGTCCATCAAAGAATTGGCATGGAAGCGCATTCATTGTCCAGCAAAAGCCCAGCATAATGCATGTACAAGTACACTACAATGTTTATTGTGTATATAATGTATGATCTCAGTTTTTGACACGTAGGATCAACTAACTATTTGTTACACGTTAAGAATATTATTTCATTTGCTTCCATTTCCTTTGTCTATATCTCTGTGTCAAGTCATTTACAGTACTTTTGAAAGCAAAAACAAGTTGATGAAATTCCAGGGCTGCAACTATAATAATTACACAACAAAGCAACACGTGTAGTATAATGATTTATACTGTACAGGAATGTGACGCTTCTAGTCCTTCCTCTCTCCTGGATTTGGCAGCTGTTTGGAATGATTATTTCATTTTATCTTGGATTCATTTATACTAAGATATTTTCTACATATATATATTTCAACATGGTTAGTGCAGAAATTCAAGAACTCTAAGTGTTTTGAATATGTTTTAACAGTTATGAAAACAGTAAACATTAAGTTTATGAAGAGTTTTGACAATGTGACTTCAGTCCTATGAAAACCCAGTGCGGTTCATCTTGCAGTGTGGCGAAAACAAAGGACAAAACAGAATACAGATCACCTAACATAAATCCACTTCTTGACTAAAAAGTCAGTACTTTGATATTTGATGAAGCTACAAAGCATTGCATTCATGGCTTCATAAACTTTTCTTCTCTTTTCCTCATATTAGGTTGTCGAAAATGTAGTAGACAGAAAATATTCCAGTTTGGCTCAATTTCTGGGAGAAGGATACATGAGGTAAGATTTTATAGCATGTTCATTTTCTATATTCTTCATTTGGTTTCTTGTTTGTCTCAGTGAGTCATTCTTGCCTTTCAAAGATACAACTATCCAGTGGTTGTATGAACAGCTCAAATGATTGTTCCTTATCTGTGTGTGAGTGTAGGGGAAAGAAGAAGTGAAAGTGTGCTGGTTGCCTTGCTCTATGTGCTAAGACTTCATACACAATTGTTCTATCTCCACTACTGTTTCATGAAGAGTCCAAGAAAGTGTTGCAGCATGTTTGTAGGACCATAACAAAAGTAGCACATGTGTCATGTATTTGCTGCACCTCCTGTTTGAACTTGGTGAGCCCATGGTAGCTGAGAGCTATCCTCACAATTGTGGGGAAAAGAGGTGTAGTGCCTGGGGTAGATAGGTTGTAGGAACCTATTCCAGCAGCATTTTGCAGTGAGGATGAGAGCAGTGTCAGCAGCGATATTAGAATACATGAAGGATAAAAGGGCAGGAAGAAGCAGTAAGAAAGATGAGGAAGAGGAGAAGACTTAGGAATAGCAGTGGGAATTTTAGGGAACTCCATTTCCATTTCCAGAAGGAGAGTTACCTTAAACTACATGACTCTGTGAACAGAACCTGATGGCCGGCAGGTTTTCTTCAACAAACCATTGGTTTCTCTGTGTATCACATAAGCTGTTTCCTGATTGATTCAGTCCATAAAAACATTGATTCCATCTCTTGATTATATTTCTCAACTCAGCATAATGCATGTGCTTTTTTTTATAAGTTCCACTACAATGTTTATTGTGTATATAATGTAAGATCTCAGTTTTAAAATTCTAAATGGGTGTGAAGCGTTACTAACTATTTGTTTCTTTCACTCAGGATGTAAATGTTCCCACTGTTCGCCAGAATAGAATTTATACAATGAAGAAAAAATACAATCCAAATCATATTTGTGATAAGCCTATATGTTAATATTTCTGAGTGAAGAAGAAACAATGACTCTCTTAAATAGACTGTGAATAGCAAATCTTGATTCAAGGAAATGTAAGTATGTTCCATGATTAACTAATGGAACACAGAATCAAACTTTATTGTGAAGTTATTGATACTTTTGACCAATGTAACTGTTTTATTTACAGAGAAATCTTCTCAATCTGCATATACATGCATTAGAATGGTAGTATCAGAGATCCATTTCTGAAGGCTTTTTTTGTTTACCATTGTCACGTGGGCTGTAACGGGGACGTAACAACCATGAACATGAATTCCGTCAGGTTCAACCAACTCAGAGTTTCAGTCCTGAATCCGACAACTTGAGAGAGAGAAAATACATGGGGTGCATGTGGTGTGACATGGCTGCTGCAGCATGCCCGATTATACAGTATCTAATTGAAAGTGTTACATGGCTTTTGGAGCCACGACCCTACTGAATGTTTCCACAGCTCATGTCTTTTTCTTCTCGACGTGCAGCTATGCAGCCCTCCGACATCAAACAGTGTAGAAAACAAGTACAATCTGTTTCAAATGATGAAGATAAATACCTCATTGTACCAGAAGGCAAGTGAAGTAGCCAAGCTTCTAAAACCTTCAGAACAAACTTCATTATGACTTAGCTCAACTCAACATGCACACATTGAAGCTGGCAGCAACCACAGGCCACTGACTGTAGCAGGTCAAACAAACCCATTGCATCCTGCATATGTACACGTCCCACATCCATTTCCCATGTATTTTAGCTGTTAGGCTCAGAGTTTCCTGCTTTCTGAAACAGCCTCAAACCTTTTCTAGTGTTTTTCTTTTTTTTTACGCAGAGCATAATAAAAAAACATTGCACAAAAGTCATGTGTCTGTGTGTTACAGGCCAAGGTGTTTTTCTTTCAATCTCATCAAGAATACAGAATACTCAAATGTTGAAACTCACTCTGTTTCTTCAAGTGTTCATGTCATAGCTCCTTATTAGACCACATAACCGACCTTTTGACCCTGACCCTGAAAAAGTTGACTTTTTCAATTTCCTCTTCAGTTACATTGAGCCACTTCAACAAACTGAATGTCTGTAAATGAAAACACTCTTAATCATGAATGAAATCCATTCATTTGAGTGTTTTGTTTTGCTTTGTTTAAACATGATCTTAAAGTTTGCACTGTCTGATAACAACTTGTTGTGTTCTGATACTTTGCAGTGGCAAAACCTGGGATGACACATGGGAGCCTGCAAACACATTTGCACAACAACACCACACTGCCACCCCTGAGTCTCCTCCTCCTTCTGGTTCAGTTAGCTGAACCTAACTGGTTGGGCTCTACTCACAGCAGGGGAAAAGAGACAATCGACAGAAATGACTGACACTGAGCTCAAATCAAATACTGTGCTGCAACACGTGTCTTTTGTGTTTATTGAAGGAATGTGTTCATGGATCTTGTGTTCTATCAACCATGTTAAATGACATCTGGTAAACATCAATCATTTATTAAGCTCAACATGTAAGAAAGTCATCATTCTTATACTTCAAGTACCAGCACACTAGGGCTATTGAGTGTTTAGGCTTGCTGAACTTCAGTTAAGTGTTGGCACAGTGCATGTACCCAGTATATGTTTGTGTTTCTTCCAGACAGTTGACACACATTAAGCACGTTTTGTATTTGTCATTAACTGAGGTTGTCATAGTTTGTATGCATGCATGTAGCCTATTTATTTCACACTGAGAGTCAAAATCCACAAACAGTAGATTCATACATTACTTAACGAGCTAGATTATTGGAATTGCTCCACAAATATAGCAAGTGATGATAAACTATTTAGAAAATACAATAAAGAAAGATTAGGAACAAACAGACAATCAGCCAATAATAGGCTTTCATATCCAAATAAGATTAGAGTGTTCAAATAATACATATAAAAGAATAATAAATATACATATATAGGTATATAGCTATATAAGCATAACATAGGAATGAAGAAATATATAGTTTCAAATAAATGAACAATGATAATAAGTGTCAAATATCTAAAAATATAGCAATGTGTTGATTATTATATGTTTGTCATAAGGGTTAATGTATCATGTACATATTGAATTCAACCATGAAAATACTGTAAGCTATACTTATACTTATCAATCCGGTTTTTAATTCTGACGTAACACCCTTTCAAAATACAATTTCCGGATCCAAACGCTGTCATACTCTCACTACACTACGCCCGGCTGTATTTTCCTTACTGCCAATTCCCATTTGAAGTTTTTCTTTTAATGATATCCTCAACTTCAAAACACCAAAGTGTCCTTGAGAACTCCACGACGGTGTTTTTGACTACTACATTACCCATGATCCTTAGCCACAGATTGAATTTATTTTAAACTGATCAAGATTTAGATTTTGTGCACATGTCCACTTTTTTAACGTAGCATATTTCATGTATAAGCAGAGTAATTGCTGGTTTGACTGTACAAGATATACATCACTAGATGCTTTTTGCGATTAAAACTCTAGTTGCAAACCGGAAGTCCAACTTAGCTAGGCTACCTAAAAGGATATTTCAAGAATACTTGCTAAACCATCTTAAATAGAACAAATGACGCAGTTATAGTCATTTGTAATTTGGCTGTACTACACATCTTTGATACATTTGGTAAATGCGTTTTTACAACGCTATTTTGATGTCAACTGGATAAACTACAATTGTGGTGATGGTATGCAACAAGCTGTATGGCCCGCCCCTAGGGAATTGTAGTTTTCTTTCAAAAATAGTCTTTTCCATAGAATTGAGAGATGCAAATAATGAATTGAGAGTACACAAATGAGTTGAAGGGGATAGTTAAAATGTGTGTGTAATCAGATTTGGTTCAAATAAATTTCAACCATATTTGACCAAAATTGTATAGATGGACTATATTCACATGATAGCTAAGGTCAAGCGCTCTCTATAACAGTTGGTTCCATGTCTGTAGCCACTTTGGTTGCTGAATTATAACCCTTCAAACATACAACAAGGCCAAGGTTCAAAGGTCATTCATTCAATGTCGGAGCCATGTAGAGTCTTCATAATGATACATGTTACTCACCAGGCTGAGATCTTTCCAATGATGTATTTGGTTTAGCTTTGAGACAACATTTGGATTTTCTCATTTCATGGACACAGGCCATCCCAGACCTAGTTTCAGGCAGCACTTTGAGGGCCATATATAAAATAAAGATCTGTGTTTATTTCTTTTTTTGTTTAGTTTTAATGTAAATAGTGACCAAAATAAAGGATGTAGAAATAA
Organism: Solea senegalensis; assembly: GCF_019176455.1. Classification (NCBI taxonomy): domain Eukaryota; kingdom Metazoa; phylum Chordata; class Actinopteri; order Pleuronectiformes; family Soleidae; genus Solea; species Solea senegalensis. The sequence continues at coordinate 24,863 of NW_025322306.1, read as the reverse complement.
AAGTCTGTTTTATTAGCCAATGCAAGCATTTAACCTACATTAGCATTTGCTCCCCCAAAAGATTTGGTTATATATGCACATATGACACGCCTATTATTGTTGGTATTTCAGTTATTACTATTATTGTTATTATTATTATTATTATTATCATAATTATTATTACTGTTATTATTATTGTAGGGCCACACGGTTGTTGGCGTAGTGGTCGAGCCCCGGTTGGAACAAGGGCCTTTCTGCATGGAGTTTGCATGTTCTCCCAGTGTGTGCGTGTGTGCGTGGGTTCTCTCCGGGTTCTCCTGGTTCCTCCCACAGTCCAAAGACATACAATATGGGGATTAGGTCAATTGGACACCCTAAATTGACCATAGATAGGTATGAGTGTGAGAGTGAATGGTTGTTTGTCTCTATATGTGTGTGGCCCTGTGATGGACTGGCCAACTGTCCAGGGTGTACCCCGCCTATCGCCCCATGTAGCTGAGATCGGCACAGCACCCCCCGCGACCCTCTGGTGGAGGATAGAGCGGTAGATGATGGATGGATGGATTATTATTATTATTGTTAATATTACTATTTTCACATGAGAGCAATTCATATACAATTATTTAAATATTTTGTTTCAATTGACTCGTGATTAAAGAAGAAATGCCATTGTACAACAATAAGAATAGCCTATGTAGCCCCAGGACGACAAACAGACAGGCAGACAGACAAATACATTGATACATATATAGACAGACAGACAGACATACATATATCTCTGTTACAGTTTTTCTCAATAGTTAAAACACTAAACCCTATTGTCTGAACCAAATGCTCAGTTGCCTGAACCCACTGATTGAATCAATCAGTCTTTTGTCAAAACCATAAGCACTTTTCACCTGTTTAGACACAACTTGCCAACACATTTTCATTGTGATGCACCTGTGCTGCATAATGGTGAGCACAGGTGACACAAGTCAAACACAGTTAAAGCACAAGTGTCACCACGTGAAGACAACAACTCAAAACTGATCACACTTGTGGCTGATGATGTGAGGGAACATATGAGCCAGTTCAGAGAGCACTGGTTTGTGAGGCCCTATGATGGATAGAAATCTGAGAGGAAGAGTTTGTGTGAGAGGAGGTCGAGGAGGTCAGTGAAGATATCTGATGAAATCAGAGCGACTGTGATTGACCATGTTCTTGTCCATGGTATGAGCATGAGGGAGGCCGGACAAAGGCTACAACCAAACATCAGTAGATTCACTGTGTCCACCATAATCCCAAGATTTAGAGAAGAGAACAGGTAATTACCTTTTTTGACATTATAGTACAGTCTGTAAATGTTGACAGCAATTACTGTATGACATACTATATACTGTACCACAGTATACCGTAAGTAAGTACATGTTTCTGTACATCACTGTACCAATGTACTGTAGTATTGTAATGGAGGGTTGGTCTAACTGTTTGTAGGCCTAGTATTCCATGTATATCTTTTGTAACTGCATGTTCTCTTGTTGTAGAATTGAAAGACTGCCACATGGGGGTGGGAGGACAGGTATGTTCTCCCCACACCAAGAGACCCTAATTGTTGATATGGTCCGTGAGAACAACGCCATTAAACTGAGTGAAATTCAGCAGAAGATCATTGAGGACCATGTAAATGTTGAGGGTATCAACAGTGTCAGCCTCTCTACTGTTGATCGTGTCAGACTGTGCATGAAACAGCCTGGATACAGCATGCCAGAGGTTTTTACCCCGTTGCCTGGCCAGACAACATGTGGCCTGTGATGTGGATGAAGTCCTGTGGCCTGACCCAGTACGGAGACATGATGATGTGGCTGAGTAATGCACTTATTTGTATATTTGTGTACTTTATTTTTACATGGGCTTACTGTAGACAAGTGACAAATGCATAAGATTTCTGTTTGTTTTACAAGTGCTACGTGTAAAGATTTCTGTGCTATTATATAATCTATATTCTAAATGCACAGGTGTTTTGTTTTGCAACATGCATTTAGCCTACAGTGAACAATAAACATTTATTTCTCCAGCTTCATGTCCTGAGCATTGTGTTTTCTATTTTTCTACATAGTGTTGAGTGACTGTTCAGTAGTGTTTTTAATTTTGATTGACTCGGGGCAAGATTTGACAACAAAGTTCAGATTTGAGCACAGATTGAACTGTTTTGAGGTGAAAGTTTGGTTTTGAAAGAAGAGTCTGAGGTTTTGTGAATGTAGCTTGAAAATTGGGTTTTGTGTTCACAGTTTAGAGAAAAGAGAGAGCAGCTTTCAAGAAATGTGTCTTAGCAATCAAGAAAAACTGTAACAGAAGGTGTTTTATCAACTGTGATTGTAAAATGTGAAATGTCTCATTTCATGGCATATTTCAAAGAATATATGACTCAGGGTATTTGAAAAGTTGAAGTTTATCGTCCTTCCTCTTGAATAAATACAGGTACATTAAAATGTGTTTGAATGAAAGTGATGACCTACATGAAGGACAATTGATACCAAACATCACTATCAAACTTTAACTGAATCAAGTAAATATAAAAACATGTTCCAGTAATACACGTTAGTACAATGGACTTGTAATCATTTGATCAATGTTAATTACATACAAAAGAAAACATGATACAGATAATGGTGTACAACTCAAAATACATATAGCAACAATATGATCAAATATCTATAAGTCAAGTATTTCTTTAAGTTATAAATAATCCAAATGGTGCAAAGGAAATATATATTGAATGTACATGATTACAGTATATGCTTGTTTCCATGTATGTATATACATTATATACAGGATGAGTTCCCCTATACTCATTCAAAAGAGAACATAAACAAGTATCTGTGGTTGTTACGACCAGGCCTAGGAGAAAACCTGATCACAACATCAAATAATGACACTCCCCTTGTCAACTCCCAAGAAAGCACCAGCAACAAGTCAAACAAAGCATTTTAACCAGTTTATTAAAATCAAGTACAAAATGTCTGCTGGCAGTCTTGCTGTGAGTGCTTTGAGGAAGTCCGCTGCAGCTGGGATGATCAGGCCTCTTATTCAGAGTCCTTCCTGTGCAGGACCAATCAGCTCCCAGGATCCACCCTAGACTCACCCACATAGGCCATGCACACCTGCAACCCATCTCACACGCAGACACATACACACAGGGAAGAAGCAGTCACAACCCTGGGGTCGTAACAGTGGTTCATTAAGTCACAACAGCTGGACAGTATGTTATCTAAACTGCTAAACTCTGTTAAGCACATGAAGTGCAGGTAACTTTGTCGGTAGGATACCAGTTACAAACGGGCTGGTTAGTGAACCACGCATGGTTCAACGTGCCAATGGATTCCGTCTTTGTGTATTTTTAGCTAAGGCTGGACCAGAGAATATTTGCTTCAAACAGATTGTTCTTGGTGAATTTTGCAGGAAGTGAGTAGCCATGGTGTATTTTATAGAATCTTTTATTCTATTTATTATTATTATTTATTGATTTAACCTATATGAGCTGCATCCCCTGATACTTTGTAAACAGTCTTCCCTGTCCTCTCATATCTGCTGTCTATATAAAAATAATAATACTACTTATAGTAATACTAGAAATGAAGGAGATTTTGTCCGTTTTTTCTAAAACACTCCTGCTGGAAACCATGCTACCATGGCTCATTTGTTTTGTTGCAATGGTAAGAAGTATTTTTGGGCCAGAGGGCATCACGTGACCAACCTACAGTAGCATTTGTAATTCCACTGGCACAAGAAAGTGGAGCAGCGGTAACGGGTACAATTACAGTGCATCATCAGAACTGTCCGAGTCACTGTCACAATCATCCGGCTTGTGCAAGAAGCTCATGTTCTCTGCAGTCTCTCCAGACAAAAGTCGCAGGTAGCAGTCTCTAGCTTGCATCTTCTTCTCTCTGATGTTCTGCTGCTTTCTCAGGATGATGCTCTGCAGACCTTTCAACCCCTCTTCACTAAAGCCACATGGCCAATCTTAAAGATAGAAAAAAATGAGATAAAACCTATATTAGTTTATCAGCAGTCATTGTTTTGTTATTTAATGACATACTTTTCACTGTCTCACTAGAAAGTAGACTGGACAACTCTTGCGAGGTCTTTGCACGAGTTGAAAGCCATTTCCAGTGGTGGTCCATCTCCAGAACAAGAATATTCTTCTCCTCCTCCAGTCTCCTTACTGCCATGATGATGTCAAACGCCTTTCTCTTTGTCCTTAGATCAACAGAGTCTCAAATGCATTTCTTTTTACAAAGATTTGAAGTGAATTCAATTTTATTCACAACATACATTATCTCAAGGCACTGTACATAGACAATATCATGAAGTTAGTTATATGTACTCTGTCAAAGAATGTCTAAAGTCCTGTAGGGTAACAGATCCTCATTTGAGGGTACTGGTTCTGTGTTTGTGTGTCATACCACTGTGTGGTAGCTGCCATGGCCAAGCTGTCTCGCCAGACACAATGGTTTCCATGCAAAGACTTTCTGTGCTTGGAACTATTTTGTTGTATTTCTCCACAACAGAGGTCAGGATCCCCTTCTCCTCCCTGATTTTGCGGCGGATCCTGGCACGACCTTTGTTGCCGTCAGTATCTTTATAAAGACGCTGTGAGCGTCTCTTTATACTGGTCACCAGCACCTCGATTCTACTGGCCAAGGCATCCACATCATTTGTGCTTGTGTTTGTTGTTGCTGAGAAGACATAGATTGCACTTTCCTTTAAATCACTTACAAAGTAAGCAACACTGTACTTGTCATTAATTTGTACTCATATTTGGAAATAAAAATGTACCAATAGGGTGTTATTTATTATTCTAAGACAACTAAGCTTCATATTATTATTCATGGATAAAAGTATTGGCAGTAATCATTTTCCCACCTTCTGCCCACTCTTTGACATCACTGACCCAGTCTTCCAAATGGCTCTCTGTCACTGCCAACTGAGCTTTCATGGACTCAACATTCTGTTCCTTGCTTTGTAGAGATTGTATGGTCTACATTGACACAATCAGAGATAACAATAAATAAGAAACACATGTTCAGCCCATGGCTTTAAATACTGCTAACACAGAATATTGAACATTTAAAGAAAAAAAGAAAAATACTGATGTCATTACCTTGTGATATCTGTGAGACAGTGAGGTGACCAAATTGTCGAACTTTTGCTGATTCCAGCGCATGGCCAAGAGAGTCAGCATGTCTGTGCGTCCTACAAACACAGAACATATATAATGTAACCATTATACCCATTTCTTATTATACATACCATCTAACTAGTGCAGTATGTGGTCATCTCACCAGCTTTTGACATGTGCTTTGTGGTCACTGCAATCCTAGAGAGGAAGGCATTGCACTGCTCAACCTCCTCGCCTAGTGTTAGGCCAGCCCCTTCCTGATATGCCCCACTCCATTTGACCTGGTTAAAATACAAAAAAAAAACACTGAAAACATGAGGACATTCATGTGCAGATTAAGTGATTCTATTAAGTAAATCTTTCCTTACCTCGCATTTGAAATCATGAGCTTTGGCATGAAATACAGACAGGAACGGCTTCATGCTGAGGAGGGGCTGGAGCTCTGGACAGCTTTTTGCAACTTTTTGGAGGTAGGGCCAATACTTGCAGGTCACATCCATACAGAAGAAAGTGATTTGCCTGCTGGCAAGCTTTTCTTGCAAATACAGGGGATAAGCAAACATTTCTCCCCTGTACATATTGAGAGCATGCAGCAGAACACCATGCCTACACACCACAAGCTCCAGTCCCTCCTCATCTACCTTGCTGGTGGATCTTTGGGAGGTCTCTCTAGCTGCTGACCACTCCCCTCCACAAACACCTCTCCCAGAGACCTAAAATGGTTGATGAAAATGGTCAAAAGACTCACCTTTACAAATCCTTCAGTAGGAGGTTATTGTAGTGATGTGTATGTATATATATATATATATATATATATATATATATATATATATATATATATATATATATATATATATATATATATATATATATATATATATATATATACATATATATAATTATAGTCTGCAGTTTTACATGTTTGGATGTCCTGTGTATGTGGTCCACAAATGTGGCAACGTCTTCATCCTTGACTATGAAGACGCCTTGAAAAATGGCCTGTTCCTCGGATCTAAATTAAACAAAGGTTCACAACAGCTTCCAAAATCTTACAGACTAACGTTGATTGGTGCATAATAAAGAGATTGCACAAGGAATACAAAGCTCTTCTTGGCGAAGAGCCTCACAAAGAGACTGTGACATTGTGACGTCGACAGCTTGGGGCGTGGACATTCGTGTGCCATTCGTGGACGTGTCGTTTGCAAAGAACTGAATCCTTTGAACGAGTCATTGGCAACAAACCAGAGAATCAACTCCAATCAATTTCAAATTCAAAGAAGTAAAATGGCAGATGACAAGCCAGATCTGGAAAGCCTACAGCGGAGGCTATTGAATGTGCAGCGGGGCTTGACAACACGTTTTAATCGTCTCAAAGTTAACGCTGGTCACCTTGATGAACTGTCGAAAGAGGTGACAGGATTGAAGAGCGATTATGGTTTTTCGTCGATGCCAGCAATGAATATATTGAAGAACTGGGACAGATAGACCCAACGGACGATAACTGTGAACTGAGCAATGCCCTAGCAACGAGGGATGCCATTGTGCAAAGGTACCGTGAGACTATGGAAATGCTGTGGTTCAAGGATGCTGAGCCGGATATAAGCACCCTCGTGGCACGGTTCAATTCAGCTTTCGACCAGGCCGAGGTACTCGGCAGAAAAAGTGCACTACAGTGGTGTCAGCAAGAGGCCAGAAGGAAGGGACTGGATCAAGAACTCCACGAACTCAGAGACACGGTGTATGTTTGGAAAGACTATCGGCCATATGGTAAAGAAAAGTGGAGACTCCTTTTAACATTGGAAATTAAAAAGGAGGTACTGTTGGATGAGTGGGCATGCCGCCTGAGCTTTACTCAGCCTCCAACCCTCACCAGTATACCACGGCCACCGAGGTTTCACACTGCTCCCACCAACACCAGCATGGGACAAAGGAGAACCTATGCCCACCAGCAACTTTGGTACAGTCACAGGGGGAGAAGACAGCTCTCAGTGGGCCCAACCCATAGCAAAGATCACACCGATAAGCTTGCCTAAGATTTCCAGGGGCAGGAAGGCTGATTGGGAGAGTATCCAGGTGCAAGCGGCTCCCACAGAGTCCTTTAAAGAAGAGAAGCAGAAGAAACTGAAGGGTCAAGTGACAGAGTTACAGAAAGTAACGGAAGTCAATGTCAAGAAGGTAGAGGAGCAGAGTAAACTGAGGGCCGAGATGTCTGAGCTCAGCAGGGAGCTGAGCTCTGAAAAGACCCAAACCGATGAGCTGCAGGAGACCTTGGCGCAAAGTCAGGAGAATCTCACTGAGCTTCAGTCTGACTTCTACCAGAAAGAGTCAGAAGAAGAAGAGTCTACTCTGCATCAAGACCTCAAGGCACCAGAAGAAAGACTGAAAAAGAAAGACCAATCGGCGCAAGAGTCCAGGTACAAGACGAGACTGTAGGAGTCATCACTCCCAACTCACTTCTGCTTGGCCGTGCTGGGCCTAGCGGGGACTCTCGAGGGTTCGAATACCTGACTTACCCCGTGGCGCGCCTGAGAGTGGTCCAGATCGAGTTCGACAAGTTCTGGAAGCGGTGGAGCCAGCTGGCGGGCCCGGGCCTCTTTGTTCGACAGAAGTGGCACGCACCCGCAAGGAACGTCACAGTGGGAGACTTAGTGTGGTTGGCTGACCAGAATGCACTGAGAGGCCAGTTTAGGCTCGGTCGAGTTGTGGAGGCCCATCCTGATGTGAAAGGCATAGTACAAGATGTGAAAGTGAGGACGTGCCAGAGTTGCCCGGTTTTCAGTGGACAAAGTGGGAAAGGCAAAGAGAAGGTGAACTGTCCCTCCACCATCCTTCACAGACATGTCAGAAGGCTGGTGGTTCTGTTACCAGTGGAGGAAGAGAAATAGATTCCCCACCACATGATGGTGTGTTTCAGAAAAAGGGATCAAGACCCCCCCCTGTGTTTCGGATAGAAAAAGGATCAAGACCCCCCCCCTCCGCCATCCTCCACGAGAGGGTGTGGTGTGTTTCGGAAAGAAAAAGGATCAAGAGCCCCCCTCCACCACCCTCCACGAGAGGCTGGTGGTGTGTTTCGGTAAAGGGTGCCACTGTGTCAGCAAGGACAATGTGTTCATGGACAGTGAAACCTTTATTTGTCATTTGTATCTGTTATTCATTCATATCGTGTGTAATACGTTAGTACCCAGCGATGTAGCCATTTAGAAAGGCAAATTTGTGGTTGTCGTGGCCTACTTGGATTTAGGAATCAGTAAGCCAAGTGGGAGGTGTAGAACTTTCTAGCAGGCAAAGCTATTTGTCTTTCATTCTATTTATCTGTTCATTGTTGTAACTGGTATCAAAGCACCGTTGCCTTTAAAGTGCCTTTAAGGTGCATCCACAAAGCCATGTTTTGTTATATATTGCCTTCTTATGCGCCTTTGTAAATCCATCTATCATCAGAACCTGTAAGACTTGTCGGTTTTACAACCTAACAAGATACTGTCTAACTAATTAACTTCAAACTAATAACTGTCTAACTACTAACTGACTGCTGCTTGATCGTGTATGTGGAATAAACCTTCAGGAAGACAGTCGAGTTGTGCCCGCCGTACTTGTTCTGGTTACCCTTTCCAGAAGGGAGCATTGAGCTGGAAAGACTCATATCTTAAACATATCTTGGAGTACCTAGATGCATTCTTGAACCGGTAATGCTTGCGATTTCCATCCACGGAAACTGCAAGCATATTTGGGGTGCACGCAGCACAGATGAAGGGCTCCTCTTTGCAGATGTTGCACAGCTTCCCACTCAAAAAAACTTTTTTGGAAGCTGTCTGCAGAGATCTTCCCAGTCTATTTCAAAACAAGGAAATGGAGAGCCAATAATGTGGAATAAATGCATAACCAACAAACAAAGCTTTTCCAGCCCCAATACAAACAGATGAACTACACTATGGGATCAATAACTTTATTACTCACACGGCCAAAGCGGACATTGTCAAAAATGCCTGGCAGGACAATCCTGGTGCCACCATCTTCATTTCTTCAAATGAAAACAAAATCTGGGTTGCATAAACTGTAGCAGAGTGAAGTGTAGCAGGCCAGTAGTCACTGCGAATGAGGTCGTCCACTCCAGCAGTCCAAGTGGCTTTGCATGCCTCACAATTCAACTCAGGCATGCTGAGATCATGTCGCCCTAGAAAAAAGAAAAACATTTGCATTCACTGTTATGTAAAACTTAGCCATGTAATCAGGGTTGGCTTTCTTTTTACAATGTGCTATACATTATATTTCCTACAAAAGTGTTAATGACAAAACTTGTGGGAGTTGTTGAGTTGGAATAGATTTTTAAAAAAGATGATCTTTAAGCAGGATAAGATCAAAGTTCTTTATATCCTTACCATTCATTGTGACCACAGTAACATCCTTTCCTGGGTTGACCTTTAATAATTCTGGTCAGGCGTCTCCACAGGTACAAACCGTACTGTAAAAGATCACACAAGTGAATTAAGATCATTTCTATTGACATTGTAATATGACATTGAATTCTGGAATGACTGGAGCACAAACTTTACATGAGAAAATGAAAAAAAGACTTCATGGCCATGAAGTATGTTGCTGAAAAGGTACTCGAAAGATGTTGAATTGAATGTGTTTGACAGTAACACAACAGCACTTAGCACAATGGGAAAGGGCCTTATCCACAACAAGAGATGTTGGAGGTAATGGCTGGATGAATCCAGCAGTCATTGCATCCCTGTTGTGGAGGACATGTCTGACGTGCACGCTGACATCACAGTCAGCACAGAAGAAGGGCCGTGGTCGACAGTCACGACAACGGACAGCCGCTGGATTGCTCCCACACTGTTGGCACATGTGCTTTCCCAAATGTTCTTGTGCGGCTGCAGTGTTCACATGCCGGGGTCTCTCGTCCCTCCACCTCTCTGAAAAGAGAGTATTTCTTGTGCTCCAGTTGGAGGAAGCCTGAAGAGGAGCTCTTGAGGATGATGCTTCCTGTTCATTTCCTGAAGCATCACTCAGTGATTGCAGCAGATATTGGAGGAAATGATCTGTTCAGATAGTATAGGACATTCAAAAGCCTGGTGTTATTTACAGTATCAATGTGTCTTATATTGAGTGGCTGTTGAAGGTGTAACAGTTGTGTTAAGTATTCTGGCACATTTGTATTATTATTATTATTATACTGTAGAACTTTCTAGCAGGCAAAGCTATTTGTCTTTCATTCTATTTATCTGTTCATTGTTGTAACTGGTATCAAAGCACCGTTGCCTTTAAAGTGCCTTTAAGGTGCATCGTCAAAGCCATGTTTTGTTATGTATTGCTTTCGTATGCGCCTTTGTAAATCGATCTATCATCAGAACCTGTACGACTTGTCGGTTTTATAACCTGATTGACTGTCTAACTGACTGTAGTTAGTAGCTAAAAAGATGCTGTCTAACTTCTACCACCAACAAGGTACTGTCTAACTTCCAACTTCTAACTGACTAACTGCTAACTGACGTCTGCTTAACTATGTATGTGGAATAAACCTTCAGAAAGACAGTCGAGTTGTGCCCGCCGTACTTGTTCTGGTCACCCTTTCCAGAAGGGAGCATTGAGCTGGGAAGACCAGCCAGCAGAAATCTGGACAGTTATAAAACCGTTGTTGGCAACGTATCAGTGCAGTACGGACAGCCGAGCGGAGGACGACAATCGTGGAGCACCAGGACGCTGGTGAAGCGAATCAGTCGTGAATTACTAAAGAGCTGGAACAGAAGAGCCAACGCAGCCGTGAATAAGGTTGTGCACTTGGAATTCAGAGCTCTTCTGGGCGAAGAGCCTCACAGAGGATTAAAAGAAGTGCCGCAGCCGTGAATAAGGTTGTGAGGATTGCACAAGGAACAACGAGCTCTTCTGGGCGAAGAGCCTCACAGACTGTGACATTGACACGTCGACAGTTGGGGGCGTTGACATCCGTGTGCCACTCATAGACGTGTCGTTTGCAAAGAACTGAATCCTTTGAACCAAGTCACTGGCAACGAACCAGAGAGTCAAATCCTTTGAACAATTCCAATTCCGGAGTCCAAAGAACACAAAAATGGCAGACGACAAGCCAGACCTGGAAGACCTACAACGGAAGCGATCAAATGCACAGCGGAGCCTAACGACGCGTATAAACTGCCTTAATTTCAAGGCTGGTCGTCTAGGCACAGGAAAATTGTCGCAAGAGTTGGCAGGGTTGGAGAATGATACTTTCGTCTGCGCCTGCAGTGAATATATCGAAGAACTGGAACAAATAGACTCAACGGACGACAACTGTGAGTTAAGAGACACTCTGACAAAGAGGGACGCCATTGGGCAAAGGTACCATGAGACAATGGAAATGTTGTGGTTTAAGGATGCTGAGCCAGAAATAAGCACCCTTGTGGCACGGTTCAATTTAGCTTTCGACCAGGCCGAGGTACTCGGCAGGAAAAGTGCGCTACAGCAGTGTCAGCAAGAGGCCAGAAGGAAGGGACTGGATCAGGAACTCCAAGAACTCAGAGACGCTATGTTTGGAAAGACTATCGGCCATATGGGAAAGAAAAGTGGAGACTTCTTTTAACATTGGAAATTAAAAAGGAGGAACTGATGGATGAGTGGTCATGCCGCCGGGATAACAAACTGGGAGATGGGCATACCCGACCAGTAACTCGTGCTAGTACCACCCCACCTGTTCACACCCACTCAGCTATCAGGCAGGGCACCATTGCTGGCACCAGTCCCCCTCATCAACCTCCTCAACAGCCTCAACAACCTAATTATGGACCCACTGCCAGCTTTACTCAGCCTCCAACCCTCACCAGTACACCATGGCCACCGAGGTTTCACACTGCTCCCACCAACACCAGCATGGGACAAAGGGGAACTGTGCCCACCAGCAACTTTGGTACAGTCACAGGGGAAGAAGTCAGCTCTCAGTGGGCCCGACCCAAAGCAAAGATCACACCGATTAGCTTGCCTAAGATGTCTGGGAGCAGGACAGCTGACTGGGAGAGTATCCAGGTGCAAGCGGGTCCCACAGAGTCCATCGAAGAAAAGCAGAAGAGACTGAAGGGTCAAGTGACAGAGTTACAGAAAGTAACGGAAGTCAATGTCAAGAAGGTAGAGGAGCAGAGTAAACTGAGGGCCGAGATGCCTGAGCTGCTGAGCTCTGAAAGGACCCGAACTGCAGAGCTGCAGGCGACATTGGCGCAAAGTCAGGAGAATCTCACTGAGCTTCAGTCCGACTTCTACCAGAAAGAGTCAGAAGAAGAAGAGTCTACTCTGCATCAAGACCTCAAGGCACCAGAAGAGACCCAAACTGCAGAGCTGCAGGAGACCTTGGTGCAAAATCAGGAGAATCTCACTGAGCTTCAGTCTGACTTCTACCAGAAAGAGTCAGAAGAGTCTACTCTGTATCAAGACCTCAAGGCACCAGAAGAAAGACTGAGCTTAGCACAGGAGGACTTGGCTACCAACACCAGCCAACTCCTGCTAACCACACCACTGCTAACTCCAAACCAGACAGGTTTGGAGGCTCAGACAAAGGAACTGAAGAGAAGCCACAGCTCATTGGAGCCAGAGCTCACTGAACAAGAGCAGAAGCACCTGGTGATACCGTCTTTAGAGAGCAGACTTTCTGAGAAAATGCTAACACAGTGGCTTGCGCATGTGAGCAGCCCCAAAAACTATGCCTTCCAGGGAAACCATTTCGAGAAGCTCTTATTGTTCCTGGCGCCTTTCCTGAAAGGCCAAAAGTCATTACTCACAGGAGTAGAGCTTTTGAAGTTCAGCCAGCCAATCCCCATTTACACTTCTGAGAGACCCAGCTACCATGAGAAGCCGGTCGACTGGAGGAGGATCCTTGAGGGAGTGGAGAAGATCCTGAACACAAGGGGCTTCTACCTCAAGCCCTGGGTCCGGTCTGGTCAAAGTGGGAGGAAGGACGAGGCAAAGCCTGACCAAATGACTTTCCTTACTAAAGGAGAAGTGGATGTAAAAGCACCAAACCCATTAACTCGTCGCGTCCTACTGAGCCAGATCACTGGATTGTACGACCCCATCGACCTAACAACACCTGTGAAGCAAAAAGGTGTGATTCTCATGAGGAAGGCCTCCCAGGAGGCTGGCAAGTTCACTAAGGACACTTGGGATGAGTCCCTCTCTGACGAACTCCGGGGGAAAGCAATCGAGCTGTTCAAGGAGTACACTCGCTTGGGAAGCATCAAGTTCCACAGAAGCCTCACACCCTCCGGCTGGAGGGACAAGCCCTGGGGAATCACATTGTCTGACGGAAGCTGTGGCTCTGACGGCGCTGTACTGTATCTACGATGGGAAACGTCAGATGGTGTAGTTAACCGGTTGGTGGACTCAAAAGCCAAGTTAAACCCCTTAAACCAAAAAGGCGACGCAGTCAAAGCCGAAATCTGTGGGGCTGTCTTCGCCACACGCCTGAAGGGATACATGCTGAAGCGTGGAAGATTGGCTGTAGAAAAGTGGTACCACTTCATAGACAGTCAGACTCTGCTGGGAGCCGTCCAGCGAGACAGTTACGGATTTCAAACATTCTTTGCAAATAGGGTCGGGAAGATCCAGAAGGCTGGGCCCGTAACTGATTGGTGGTGGATCCCAGGTGAAGTCAACGTCGCTGATCTCGTCACGAGAGGGTGTTCACCCAAGCGACTAGACGAAAACTCCGTGTGGCAGAAGGGTCCCGAGTTCCTGTCTAGTCCAGTGAAAGATTGGCCTATGGAATCTGCAGCAAAAGTGGCGGCTGATGCTAAAGAGACAGTGAGTAAACTCCAGAAGAAAGACTTTACAGCAGCTCTCATCAGAACCCAAGCGCAGAAGTTGTTAAATTCTGGCAGTGAAGGCCGGAATTTCACAGATGGAGATAGCAGGTCTCTAGCAGGGCTCCAGTTGGCAGGATATGAGACGAAATCGATCCCTGTCGAGACCAAGAAAGATGAGACACTGGGGGGAGCCACACTCATAGTCCGAGTGGGTCTGAAAAGGTACAACCCTCTAGCTAAGCTCTGTGGAGGGGTCAGTCACGCCCAAAAGGCTGTAAAGAAATGCGTTGCTCGTATAGGGAGAGCCCCTATTCCAGCAAAGTGGGAGGTAGAACTGACAGTGACCGAACTTGAAACTGCATTCCAAGATCCCCCTACGTCATCCCGCTACGTCATCAGAGACACTGTGAGGCGGGGAATAAAGAACAGACTCGTCGTCAACAAGGACGAAGCGTCGGGGCTCCTGCGGTGCTACGGCAGAGTCCAAGCCATAACCGGGGGAAACCCCGGAGTACCCCTGGTCCCATATAATGCCTGGATCAGCACCCTGCTCGCACGGGAAGCCCACGGAGCCAACCATGAAGGCATCGCTGGCACACTCCTCAGAGTGAGGTCCAAAGCATGGGTAGTACAGGGGCCAAGAATTGCAAGAAGCATCATCGACTCCTGCGTGCACTGTCGAAAGACCAAGGCAAGGTTATGCAGGCAACAGATGAGTGAGCTTCCTAGTGAACGATCTGAACCAGCCGCACCGTTTGAGCTAACAGCACTGGATCTCTTTGGCCCACACGTTGTCAGAGACACTGTAAAGCGAAGAACAAAGATGAAAGTCTGGGGAGTAGTATTCAGTTGTATGGCTTCCAGGGCACTGCATGCTGACATCGTGGAAGACCTGTCAACGGACAGCTTCCTAAAGGCGTACCAGCGCTTCACAGCTCTCAGGGGCCACCCAAGAAAACTTTGGTCGGATCAAGGGACCAACTTCGTGGGCGCCAAGCCAGTTTTAAAGGAGCTCTATGAATTCCTGGACAACATCGACAAGGATCAAGTCCAGAAGAAAGCGACCGCTGCTGGGACCGACTGGTCGTGGGTGTTTCACCCAGCAGACTCTCCCCATCGAAACGGAGCAGCTGAAGCAGCAGTCCGTACACTCAAGAGAGCGTTGAGCAACATCGGGGTGGAAAGTCACCTGACAGCACTGGAGTTCCAGACTCTCCTCTACCTGGCAGCTAATCTGTCAAACGAAAGACCAATCGGCGCAAGAGTCCAGGTACAAGACGAGACTGTAGGAGTCATCACTCCCAACTCACTTCTGCTTGGCCGTGCTGGGCCTAGCGGGGACTCTCGAGGGTTCGAATACCGGACTTACCCCGTTGCGCGCCTGAGAGCGGTCCAGATCGAGGTCGACAAGTTCTGGAAGCGGTGGAGCCAGCTGGCGGGCCCGGGCCTCTTTGTTCGACAGAAGTGGCACACGCCCGCAAGGAACGTCACGGTGGGAGACCTAGTGTGGTTGGCTGACCAAAATGCACTGAGAGGCCAGTTTAGGCTCGGTCGAGTTGTGGAGGCCCATCCTGATGTGAAAGGCGTAGTACGAGATGTGAAAGAGGACGTGCCAAAGTTGTCCAGTTTCCAGTGGACAAGGTGGGAAAGGCAAAGAGAAGGAGAACCGTCCCTCCACCATCCTTCACAGAGATGTCAGAAGGCTGGTGGTTCTGTTGCCAGTGGAGGAACAGAAATAGATTCCCCACCACATGATGGTGCGTTTCGGAAAAAGGGATCAAGACCCCCCCTCCACCATCCTCCACGAGAGGTGGTGGTGTGTTTCGGAAAGAAAAAGGATCAAGACCCCCCCTCCACCATCCTCCACGAGAGGTGGTGGTGTGTTTCGGAAAGAAAAAGGATCAAGAACCCCCCTCCACCATCCTCCACGAGAGGTGGTGGTGTGTTTCGGTAAAGGGCGTCACTGCGTCTTCAAGGACAATGTGAAACCTTTATTTGTCATTTGTATCTGTTATTCATATCGTGTGTAATACGTTCATACTCCACGATGTAGCTTTATGTACCCATTTGAAAGGTAAAATTGTGTGTAACGCGTTCGTACCCAGCAATGTAGCCATTTCGAAAGGCAAAATTTGTGGTTGTTGTGGCCTACTTGGATTTAGGAATCAGTAGGCCAAGTGGGAGGTGTAGAACTTTCTAGCAGGCAAAGCTATTTGTCTTTCATTCTATTTATCTGTTCATTGTTGTAACTGGTATCAAAGCACCGTTGCCTTTAAAGTGCCTTTAAGGTGCATCGTCAAAGCCATGTTTTGTTATGTATTGCTTTCGTATGCGCCTTTGTAAATCGATCTATCATCAGAACCTGTACGACTTGTCGGTTTTATAACCTGATTGACTGTCTAACTGACTGTAGTTAGTAGCTAAAAAGATGCTGTCTAACTTCTACCACCAACAAGGTACTGTCTAACTTCCAACTTCTAACTGACTAACTGCTAACTGCCGTCTGCTTAACTATGTATGTGGAATAAACCTTCAGAAAGACAGTCGAGTTGTGCCCGCCGTACTTGTTCTGGTCACCCTTTCCAGAAGGGAGCATTGAGCTGGGAAGACCAGCCAGCAGAAATCTGGACATATACAACGGGTCATTTCTAACTCAGTGACAGATACAGATATAAGCTCAAACATAGGAACATAAATTCCATGAATCTGTGGGTTATTATATCTGTTCATGGATTTGTCCTTTGGTCTCTAAAATGTGATCAAATGATGTCAAATATGGATCATTGTTTTCCAAAGCCCAAGAGCTCGTCATTAATTCTCAAATCAAGTATCAAATATATAGAATATATTAAGTTTACTGTCATAGAGGAGGAAAATAACCTGAACATATTCACATTTAAGAAGCTGAAATCAGAGGATTCTTTTCTAGAAGAATCACTAAAAATTATTGATTTATTTATTTATTATCAAAGCGTTTGGTATTTGATTGAATAGTTGAGAACTAATCAATAAATCAATCAGCTCTACAATGAACTACATAGCAACAGTCTCTGGAGCAAAGGCCACCTCACAGTTAGTGTCAGGAGCCATGGATGGAGGATCAGTCTTCTGACTGGGACCAGCTGTATCACAAAAAACAACAACTCAGTTCAACATTTATAACATTCAAATGTACTACTTGACCTGGGGCCAGTAGCACATTTTTAGCCTGGGTACTTGGCTGAAATGCACAACGCTCACTGTTTCCCTTTTTCAGAATTCCCGAGTGACCCAGGGGGCAGAGTGGGTGAATGAAAGGGGAGCATGAATGTTCAGGAGAGTTGTCTTCAGCTGTACCATTTGACCCACTTTTTTGCCATCTTGCTTTCACCTACAGTTCTTCTACAGGGAATACACTTTGTATCTATGTGCTCCCATGTTTACACACTTTGGTTTTGAACATGTGCAGTGTTTTTGTATGTGCACACCATGCTGTGTTTACAGGCATAAACTTCCACGGAGTAACATCTGAAATCAGTGCAAACATGTCAGTATATCAGCCCCTAGTGTGTAAATGAAGCCTCAGAACTTGAAGTAAACACGTGTATGTTGCTCTCTGCCTCCATGTATCCTGCTCTGCTAAGACAGTCTGAGGTGATCAGATATCAGAAGTCATAAGGAGAGACATAGGACGCTGTGTTCTCTTCAGGGGTCCCATGGCAGAGAGGACATGGGGGACGCTCTGTCTCTTCTCAGGCCTTAAGTAAACACAAGCACTGCCCAAATGAAATATCTCCTGAAAACATACAAACATACATACATTTAATATAGGTATAGTGAACTGACTACCCTGACTACACTAACGGACCGGACTGACTGAAGAGAAAAACTGTGTCAACATAAGAGTCTGTTCTGTGTGTCATGTGAAGAGTGTTTTGAAGAGTATGTGTTTGTGCTGAAAGTTGTCCAGAATGTGTTGCCAATCAAACTCATCTATGTTACAACTGAACCTTGCCATCTGAATTTCAATGTTTGAATGAAAAAGTACAAATGTGTCAAATGTGCTCATCTGGAAATGGTGTTTATGATGGTGTTGACATTTATTACTTTTATTTGCAAAGTTAAGATACATACAATGGTCGTTTACAGCTGATTGGAATTCAATTGAAAGATAAATGAACAGTGTATCACTGTTTAGTGACTCATGTTTTAGGGATGAAAAATGGTGCAAATAGCAAGTGAAAAATGAATGTAAAGTCACAAGTTCTGTGATTTTAGGCGTGGCCTGGAGCAGTGTTCTCCTCGCTGTCTGAGATAGAAATGAGACTGGAGGAGTGTGAAGTAGGTGGGGCTATCTATGTTACCCTATCATCTTTTTCTCTGACATTCAGTCACCTCCCAGTTCCTCTGTGAGACCTCAGTCTCCGCCCTCTCTCTTCCTTTCCTCAGCACAGACTCAAAACTCCATGGATGGATTTTCCATATTTCAGTTCCATTTGTGTATTTGTATTTGACATGTATTGAATATCCAAAGGTAACTAAGAAGCAAACCGCATGTGAAAGTATCACATCATCATATCATATCATATTCAAAGCCAAGGTCTGGTTTAAGAGATTTAATGCAATGCTAAGAATTAAGTTCAATGAAATGTGTACTAACACTACACTAAATTGAGCGTATGTTTGGCCGCTTGCAATTATGAGTCACGGCATGCTAATTCACACCAGTGTTAATGCTGCATGAAGTGGTCCACGTATGCTAATACTGCTGCTGTAGGGACCCACAACTGCATTGTTTGGATCAAATAACCCACATTAGTTGGCTGCCCTCCATAGGCTTGTCTGTAGGTCTGTTTACTTTCAGAAAAGATGGTGGGAGCCTTTCTTGAGTGACTGATGCTGCCTGTGACCC
The DNA here is from genome assembly GCF_019176455.1 of Solea senegalensis. Lineage (NCBI taxonomy): Eukaryota > Metazoa > Chordata > Actinopteri > Pleuronectiformes > Soleidae > Solea > Solea senegalensis. Next base: position 6,043 of record NW_025322306.1, on the reverse strand, counting down.
TGTGCACCTGAAGGGGGTCCAAAGAGAAGTTGAATGAGCCAATATACTGCGATGAGACCAACATCATCAGCAATCCAGGCTACAGAAGCGTGGCGTCGTGTCCACTGAGCCAGTGCACACAAGTGTTGGACAAAATCAAGGCAATATTAAAGCAACACTGGAGCGGGTTTGACAACTTGGACATGGTCTCTGAGAGAACAAGAGAGCTGTTTTCATTCCAACAAACTGCCTTGGATGTTTTTTTTTTTGTTTCTTTTTAAACTTTTTATTTAGTATTTTCAGTATAAGCGTCAATTAACATATAAGAAAATAAAACAAAAACACAGACAAAAACAAGGGGGCTCCTCAGTTAAAAGTCCTATATAAAATGTCCAGTGACTTTGCTTGTTAGTGTGTAGCGTCCTCAGATGTTTTGATAAAAGCAGTCCATTTCTCCCATTTCCTGGGAAAGGTTGCTCCTCTAGATCCGAGAGAGAAAGTCATCTTTTCCATGGAACACATTTCCTTCACTTTGTCCATCCATTGGTTAATGGTAGGAGACTCAGATTTATACCAGCATTTTGTTATAACTTTTTTACAAGCCATCAACAGTATTTTACACAGATACCGATCATTTTTATTAACCACATCATTAAAGACACAGAAATAGAGGACCATCACATTATTAGGAATTGTGTATCCCAAGATCTTTGCCACAGTAGTACAAACATAACCCCAGAAGGTTTGAATTTTTGGGCATAGCCAAAATATATGGGAATGATCTGCGTTCATGTTTCCGCACTGCCTTCAGCACTGTTCTTGACATTGAGAGAATTAGCTTTTTATAAGAGGTGTAATGAAAAAACGAATCAAGTTCTTCCATCCAAATATTCTCCACTTCTTAGAACTTGTAGATGAATGCTGTGCATTCCACATAGAACGCCACTCCTCCTCTGTTATTTCCATGTTTAGTTCTTTCTCCCATTTTGCTTTCATGTATCCTGTATTGATCCCATTCTGCTTCTGAAGACCTTGATAATATTAGATATTATTTTTCTATTCTTCTTTTTATGTGCTACAGTCAGGGTATCTACCACTGTATTGCCCTCTTTAGACAATGTTGGTTGGATTCTTCTCTCGTAAAAATCTCTTAATTGCAGGTATCGGAAACAATCTTTGTTTTCTAGTCCGAATTCCTTCTGTAACTCACTGAAACTTTTTAAGAGCCCTAGAGAGTGAGTTATTGTGCATATTGCTGTGATGCCCCTGTCACACCATCGCCTGAATCCAGCATCACTAATTCCTGGTTCGATTCTGGGATCTAGAGCAGGCCAAATTAATAATTTGATGTCTCCCTCCATATTATATTCTTTTACCATCTTGCTCCAGATAGCCAATGTTTGTTTAATAATTTCATTTTTGCTTTGTTGAGCCAATTTGTTTCCTATGTCCCCTAGTAATGCCTGAATCTGGAAACTTTCCATCTTGGTCTGTATGTCTTTCCATCTTGCCTGATATAGAGGGCAGCATGTAGAAACCAGGAACTTTACTTAAGCTGCATAAAAGTACTGTTTCAGATTAGGCAGGGACAGCCCCCCCTCTTTTTCTGGTAGTTGAAGTGTCTTATACCTGACCCTCGGTCTTTTTCCAGCCCAGATAAATCTAGATATAAGTTTATCCCAGTGTCTGAATTGTGTTTCTGGAATCATCTGAGGGATGGACTGGAAAAGATATAACAGTCTTGGTACCACATTCATTTTTATTACCTCGATTCGTGTCTCAAAGTCCATGTTAAAAGCAGACCACCGCCCGATATCTGTCTTGACATTATTGTTAATGTTTTTATAATTAATTTCAAATGTTTTAATGTGGTCTCTGGTCAAAACCACACCTAGGTATTTAATTACTTTGGAATTCCATTTTATCTTAAAATTTTCTCTAATTTCTCGGCCTGGGGAATAATTCAGTGTAAGAACTTGTGTTTTTGCTATGTTTAATTTATAGCCTGAGTATTTACCATAATCTTCTAATATCGACATCAGGTTAGGAAATGTCCTATCTGGGTCTTGAAGGGCCACAATAACATCATCAGCTAAAAGCCCTTTCCGATGAATTCCTTTTAGGTTGTTACTTTGTCTAATCAATAAATATAGCAAACAAGGTAGGGCTAAAACAACATCCTTGGCGAGTCCCTCGCTGTAAAATAAATCTGTCAGTTAGGTGTCCGTTCATTTTTACCCTCGCTGATGGCTCTTGGTAGAGGCCCTGGATACATTGTATAATTTGTTCATGAATCCCTAGTTTTCCCAAAATCTGATACAGAAATCTCCAATTGACACAGTCAAAGGCCTTTTCTGCGTCGAGGCTCACTAGTACTGTTCTCAGGCCCTGTCTTTGGATCTGATCTATCATGTGGAGAATACGCCTAATGTTATCCTGAGTCTGCCTGCCTGTAATAAAACCTGACTGATCTTCATCTATTAAGTCTGACAAAAAATGTTCGAATCTTTTTGAAATTATTGAAGTAAAAATCTTATAATCCACATTTAGGATTGAAATAGGTCTATAGGATTCACAAAGTTCTTTATTTTTACCTTGCTTTGGAATAACTGAAATGATGGCCTCTTTCCAAGAGGGGGGCAGTTTGCCCTCTGTCAGAGTCTGATTGAAGGAATTCAGAAGTAACGGGGTTAATTCCTCCCTAAATGTCTTATACCACTCGCTAGGAAATCCGTCACTACCTGGCGTTTTGTTTGATTTTAATCTACTAATTGCGGCATCTAGATCTTTCTTTGTGATGCTGGAAATTAATTTCTTATTTTGCTCTCTTCCAATAGCAGGCAAGTCCAAAGAATCAAGGAATTCTTTCATTTCACAATCACTTTTTGCTGTGGGTTGGGAATACAAGTTTTCATAACAATTTTTAAAGACCTTTTCTACTTCTTCAGGCTCAAATAGTAATTGTTTGGTTACAGGGTCTCTAATCTTATGTATTGTTTGAGAAGCCTGCTGGACCTTAAGTCTTCTTGCCAAATATTTAGTTGCTTTCCATCCAGATTCATAATATGTCTGTTTAGTGAATCTTAGTTTTTTCTCAACCTCTTGACTTAAGATGTCATCTATCTGCCGTCTGACATTGATTATTTGTTGTAAAGCCGGATCATCTTTTTATTTTTATTTTTATGTTGCTGTTCCAGTATTAATAATTGTTTAACCAAATTCTTATAATCTTCCTCTCTAGTCTTTTTTTGGTAAGCTGCCCTCGATATTAACCTCCCTCTCATTACAGCTTTTACCGTGTCCCAAAAAATGGTAGGATCCACTGGGCTGTCTAAGTTGTCCTCTATGCAGCATTTAATTTCTTTCTTAATCGCCTCCTGTGTTTGCTGGTTATTCAGCATACCCACATTTAATCTCCATATTGTATTTTTTATTTCTCCTAGATAAATGGATATTGAGATAAGTAATACTGTGATCAGATAAGTCAGTTACATTCCTCTACTCTATATCGGTCTATTGTGTTCATAAGAAAATAGTCTATCCTGGAGTACACTGAGTGTGGAGCCGAATAATCCATGTAGTCCTTCTCAAATGGATGGAGCTCTCTCCAAACATCAAACATCCCCAATTCAGCTAGAGAGGTGCTGACAAGCTTCGACAGATGAGTCTTAGTTCTCTTGTTATTAGTTGTGTCCAGTTTAGCATTCAAAATCATGTTGAAATCCCCCGCACATATTAGAATTCCCTCGTTTTCCTGGGCTATAATCTCAAACAGTAATTTCAAGAACATTCTATCAGAGTTAGGTGGCACATAGACATTGACCAAAGTAACTAAATGATTATCCAATTTCCCTTTTGCTATTACATATCTCCCTTCTTTGTCATTTATTTCTTTGATTAGTTCAAAATTGACAGAGTTGGAAATTAATATGGCGACTCCTCTCTTAGGACCTTTCTTAAATGAACTGGAAAATGTTCATTTTTAAATTTTTAAATCCAAATTTCCTCAGTTTATCTTGCAGATGTTCCTACAAAAAACATCAAAACCTGAAGATCAATGATTATAAAACGAAGCAAAACCGGTAAAAACGCTACTGAAGTTTTAACATCTGAATAACATATTGGGTGATATGTTTGTGAATGGGTTTCTATACAGAAATCTGTAGTTCTTATGTTGTTATGTTTTTGTGATCTCTGACAATGGTTTGAAATATTTTGTTGTACACCAATATTACTGTTTGATAACATTGATAGAGAAAGTGTTACATGACCAATTGGCAAAAAGGGTCATAAAATGAGAAGGTAAATGGTAATTGTTAATTGTAATGGAGACTTCTTGTCCTGTTTGGCTCAAGGATGGGAGGTTCTCCAATTTTATTTTAGAAGAGGTCTCCTAGTCTTTGCCCCACCTTTTAGGAGGGGTGGTTTTTCTGATTGGGAGATAACAGCTGATCCTGGGTTCCCTTACACCCACACGTGAAGAGTATTTGTTTTAAAGGAGTGTGGCTGGAAGGAGATCGACGGATGTGGCTAAGTGTAGCCACATTTGGTCTGATTAAGATAGGTGATTAGTTTACCTAGTCTAAAATAGTTAAAATAATAGGACATCAACTAGTAAACTACTCAATTAGTGTAAGTATTTAAATGAAGTTTCTTGAATTTAAACATAAGACTGAATGAAGGGAATTTTGTTGAGGCAAGCAGGCAAGTGTGATTACATCAACACTACTAAAAGGAGCTGTATTCATTATTTTGCATTATTTTGGAGGGGGGAATGAAGTATCTGATGTAGATGAACACATTAACACAGCTACATTCTGTCTCGAATAAGTTAAAGATGTGCATTCCATTGCAGTTGAAAAGTAACCAGGAAATTCCTCATGGGGGGCACGAGCATGACCCAGGACAGTTTTTACGACACATTTATGGGCCAATCCTGGGCCAGTCCTAGAAAAGGCTTTTTGAAGAAACGCAGATACTTCCTATATTTGGAAATAAGGGGTCCCGAGGTCAAACCTGTTGTTGATTCTCTAACATTTACGATCATATGTTGTGTAGGAGGAGAATGTTAGAGAAACCCTTCAAAGTATGGACCTGCTCCTGTTCAGAGATTCGGCAGGAACGTTCTCCCAAGCTGCTGCAGAGCTTGGTCTGATGCTTGACTTAACCAAATCAAATCCCTTTTGTTGGCTACGAGTCTTGTGTCAGAGGGGTTCTTTCTACACCATGAACTCATCACCTATCATTCGTAAGAAGAAGGAAGCCTGACTAAAAACCACACTCTGAACCTTCTTTTATTGCTTTTGGTAAGGAAACTGAACAGTACACAGTACAAAAAGAAGAAAGCTGCTAAAACTATTCACTTATGCTCTATTTTTAATGTATTTATTAGAATCTGCCCCTGGCTCTGGTCTTAACTAATGTGTCTGAATGTATTAATGACTCTGTTTGCATGTTGTTATTGTTTTGTATTATAAAGGTTCAATAAAGATATACATTCTTGAAGAAAAAAAAGAGCTATTTGAGCATGATGCTAAAAAAGTTTCTGACTTCCTGGTTTATTTCCATAGAGCATGTTACTCCCATAATGCCTTTCATCTCTGTGAACGAGCCGTCCATGTGCTCGACTTGCTCGGCGCGTCCATAAACAGTGAAAGGCATGATGGGAGTACGCTACTGACGTGCACAAGCATACCGATGTCCCGTTAGCTTCGCTCTTTAAACCATGGATTTGTAAATAGTGAATACAATAAAGTGAAAAGTATAATGACGTCATTACAGTTAAAATGATCAATTTAATGGTTCATTTCATTGACTGTGAATATTAGTTTATATGTGTTGTTACAGGAATGATGTTGTTTTCTTCCATTCACTGATAAACTGTATGATAATCACTGTCACATGACTCAGGGATTATATATGTTATTGTCCAAGAAAATAATAATAATAATAACATTAAGTACTTTTATGATGATTAAAAAAACAATTCCATTGAATATGATTTTTGGTCTCTTTGCTATGCTTTGTATTTTGGTTTAAATTTCAAAGTTCAAATTTCTAACTG
>NW_025322305.1:0-20154 GCF_019176455.1 Solea senegalensis | reverse complement strand
TAGCTTTATGTACCCATTTGAAAGTTAAAATTGTGTGTAACGCGTTCGTACCCAGCAATGTAGCCATTTCGAAAGGCAAAATTTGTGGTTGTTGTGGCCTACTTGGATTTAGGAATCAGTAGGCCAAGTGGGAGGTGTAGAACTTTCTAGCAGGCAAAGCTATTTGTCTTTCATTCTATTTATCTGTTCATTGTTGTAACTGGTATCAAAGCACCGTTGCCTTTAAAGTGCCTTTAAGGTGCATCGTCAAAGCCATGTTTTGTTATGTATTGCTTTCGTATGCGCCTTTGTAAATCGATCTATCATCAGAACCTGTACGACTTGTCGGTTTTATAACCTGACTGACTCTCTAACTGACTGTAGTTAGTAGCTAAAAAGATGCTGTCTAACTTCTACCACCAACAAGGTACTGTCTAACTTCCAACTTCTAACTGACTAACTGCTAACTGACGTCTGCTTAACTATGTATGTGGAATAAACCTTCAGAAAGACAGTCGAGTTGTGCCCGCCGTACTTGTTCTGGTCACCCTTTCCAGAAGGGAGCATTGAGCTGGGAAGACCAGCCAGCAGAAATCTGGACATATACAACGGGTCATTTCTAACTCAGTGACAGATACAGATATAAGCTCAAACATAGGAACATAAATTCCATGAATCTGTGGGTTATTATATCTGTTCATGGATTTGTCCTTTGGTCTCTAAAATGTGATCAAATGATGTCAAATATGGATCATTGTTTTCCAAAGCCCAAGAGCTCGTCATTAATTCTCAAATCAAGTATCAAATATATAGAATATATTAAGTTTACTGTCATAGAGGAGGAAAATAACCTGAACATATTCACATTTAAGAAGCTGAAATCAGAGGATTCTTTTCTAGAAGAATCACTAAAAATTATTGATTTATTTATTTATTATCAAAGCGTTTGGTATTTGATTGAATAGTTGAGAACTAATCAATAAATCAATCAGCTCTACAATGAACTACATAGCAACAGTCTCTGGAGCAAAGGCCACCTCACAGTTAGTGTCAGGAGCCATGGATGGAGGATCAGTCTTCTGACTGGGACCAGCTGTATCACAAAAAACAACAACTCAGTTCAACATTTATAACATTCAAATGTACTACTTGACCTGGGGCCAGTAGCACATTTTTAGCCTGGGTACTTGGCTGAAATGCACAACGCTCACTGTTTCCCTTTTTCAGAATTCCCGAGTGACCCAGGGGGCAGAGTGGGTGAATGAAAGGGGAGCATGAATGTTCAGGAGAGTTGTCTTCAGCTGTACCATTTGACCCACTTTTTTGCCATCTTGCTTTCACCTACAGTTCTTCTACAGGGAATACACTTTGTATCTATGTGCGCCCATGTTTACACACTTTGGTTTTGAACATGTGCAGTGTTTTTGTATGTGCACACCATGCTGTGTTTACAGGCATAAACTTCCACGGAGTAACATCTGAAATCAGTGCAAACATGTCAGTATATCAGCCCCTAGTGTGTAAATGAAGCCTCAGAACTTGAAGTAAACACGTGTATGTTGCTCTCTGCCTCCATGTATCCTGCTCTGCTAAGACAGTCTGAGGTGATCAGATATCAGAAGTCATAAGGAGAGACATAGGACGCTGTGTTCTCTTCAGGGGTCCCATGGCAGAGAGGACATGGGGGACGCTCTGTCTCTTCTCAGGCCTTAAGTAAACACAAGCACTGCCCAAATGAAATATCTCCTGAAAACATACAAACATACATACATTTAATATAGGTATAGTGAACTGACTACCCTGACTACACTAACGGACCGGACTGACTGAAGAGAAAAACTGTGTCAACATAAGAGTCTGTTCTGTGTGTCATGTGAAGAGTGTTTTGAAGAGTATGTGTTTGTGCTGAAAGTTGTCCAGAATGTGTTGCCAATCAAACTCATCTATGTTACAACTGAACCTTGCCATCTGAATTTCAATGTTTGAATGAAAAAGTACAAATGTGTCAAATGTGCTCATCTGGAAATGGTGTTTATGATGGTGTTGACATTTATTACTTTTATTTGCAAAGTTAAGATACATACAATGGTCGTTTACAGCTGATTGGAATTCAATTGAAAGATAAATGAACAGTGTATCACTGTTTAGTGACTCATGTTTTAGGGATGAAAAATGGTGCAAATAGCAAGTGAAAAATGAATGTAAAGTCACAAGTTCTGTGATTTTAGGCGTGGCCTGGAGCAGTGTTCTCCTCGCTGTCTGAGATAGAAATGAGACTGGAGGAGTGTGAAGTAGGTGGGGCTATCTATGTTACCCTATCATCTTTTTCTCTGACATTCAGTCACCTCCCAGTTCCTCTGTGAGACCTCAGTCTCCGCCCTCTCTCTTCCTTTCCTCAGCACAGACTCAAAACTCCATGGATGGATTTTCCATATTTCAGTTCCATTTGTGTATTTGTATTTGACATGTATTGAATATCCAAAGGTAACTAAGAAGCAAACCGCATGTGAAAGTATCACATCATCATATCATATCATATTCAAAGCCAAGGTCTGGTTTAAGAGATTTAATGCAATGCTAAGAATTAAGTTCAATGAAATGTGTACTAACACTACACTAAATTGAGCGTATGTTTGGCCGCTTGCAATTATGAGTCACGGCATGCTAATTCACACCAGTGTTAATGCTGCATGAAGTGGTCCACGTATGCTAATACTGCTGCTGTAGGGACCCACAACTGCATTGTTTGGATCAAATAACCCACATTAGTTGGCTGCCCTCCATAGGCTTGTCTGTAGGTCTGTTTACTTTCAGAAAAGATGGTGGGAGCCTTTCTTGAGTGACTGATGCTGCCTGTGACCCTGTGCACCTGAAGGGGGTCCAAAGAGAAGTTGAATGAGCCAATATACTGCGATGAGACCAACATCATCAGCAATCCAGGCTACAGAAGCGTGGCGTCGTGTCCACTGAGCCAGTGCACACAAGTGTTGGACAAAATCAAGGCAATATTAAAGCAACACTGGAGCGGGTTTGACAACTTGGACATGGTCTCTGAGAGAACAAGAGAGCTGTTTTCATTCCAACAAACTGCCTTGGATGTTTTTTTTTTTGTTTCTTTTTAAACTTTTTATTTAGTATTTTCAGTATAAGCGTCAATTAACATATAAGAAAATAAAACAAAAACACAGACAAAAACAAGGGGGCTCCTCAGTTAAAAGTCCTATATAAAATGTCCAGTGACTTTGCTTGTTAGTGTGTAGCGTCCTCAGATGTTTTGATAAAAGCAGTCCATTTCTCCCATTTCCTGGGAAAGGTTGCTCCTCTAGATCCGAGAGAGAAAGTCATCTTTTCCATGGAACACATTTCCTTCACTTTGTCCATCCATTGGTTAATGGTAGGAGACTCAGATTTATACCAGCATTTTGTTATAACTTTTTTTTACAAGCCATCAACAGTATTTTACACAGATACCGATCATTCTTATTAACCACATCATTAAAGACACAGAAATAGAGGACCATCACATTATTAGGAATTGTGTATCCCAAGATCTTTGCCACAGTAGTACAAACATAACCCCAGAAGGTTTGAATTTTTGGGCATAGCCAAAATATATGGGAATGATCTGCGTTCATGTTTCCGCACTGCCTCCAGCACTGTTCTTGACATTGAGAGAATTAGCTTTTTATAAGAGGTGTAATGAAAAAACGAATCAAGTTCTTCCATCCAAATATTCTCCACTTCTTAGAACTTGTAGATGAATGCTGTGCATTCCACATAGAACGCCACTCCTCCTCTGTTATTTCCATGTTTAGTTCTTTCTCCCATTTTGCTTTCATGTATCCTGTATTGATCCCATTCTGCTTCTGAAGACCTTGATAAATATTAGATATTATTTTTCTATTCTTTTTATGTGCTACAGTCAGGGTATCTACCACTGTATTGCCCTCTTTAGACAATGTTGGTTGGATTCTTCTCTCGTAAAAATCTCTTAATTGCAGGTATCGGAAACAATCTTTGTTTTCTAGTCCGAATTCCTTCTGTAACTCACTGAAACTTTTTAAGAGCCCTAGAGAGTGAGTTATTGTGCATATTGCTGTGATGCCCCTGTCACACCATCGCCTGAATCCAGCATCACTAATTCCTGGTTAGATTCTGGGATCTAGAGCAGGCCAAATTAATAATTTGATGTCTCCCTCCATATTATATTCTTTTACCATCTTGCTCCAGATAGCCAATGTTTGTTTAATAATTTCATTTTTGCTTTGTTGAGCCAATTTGTTTCCTATGTCCCCTAGTAATGCTTGAATCTGGAAACTTTCCATCTTGGTCTGTATGTCTTTCCATCTTGCCTGATATAGAGGGCAGCATGTAGAAACCAGGAACTTTACTTAAGCTGCATAAAAGTACTGTTTCAGATTAGGCAGGGACAGCCCCCCCTCTTTTTCTGGTAGTTGAAGTGTCTTATACCTGACCCTCGGTCTTTTTCCAGCCCAGATAAATCTAGATATAAGTTTATCCCAGTGTCTGAATTGTGTTTCTGGAATCATCTGAGGGATGGACTGGAAAAGATATAACAGTCTTGGTACTACATTCATTTTTATTACCTCGATTCGTGTCTCAAAGTCCATGTTAAAAGCAGACCACCGCCCGATATCTGTCTTGACATTATTGTTAATGTTTTTATAATTAATTTCAAATATTTTAATGTGGTCTCTGGTCAAAACCACACCTAGGTATTTAATTACTTTGGAATTCCATTTTATCTTAAAATTTTCTCTAATTTCTCGGCCTGGGGAATAATTCAGTGTAAGAACTTGTGTTTTTGCTATGTTTAATTTATAGCCTGAGTATTTACCATAATCTTCTAATATCGACATCAGGTTAGGAAATGTCCTATCTGGGTCTTGAAGGGCCACAATAACATCATCAGCTAAAAGCCCTTTCCGATGAATTCCTTTTAGGTTGTTACTTTGTCTAATCAATAAATATAGCAAACAAGGTAGGGCTAAAACAACATCCTTGGCGAGTCCCTCGCTGTAAAATAAATCTGTCAGTTAGGTGTCCGTTCATTTTTACCCTCGCTGATGGCTCTTGGTAGTGGCCCTGGATACATTGTATAATTTGTTCATGAATCCCTAGTTTTCCCAAAATCTGATACAGAAATCTCCAATTGACACAGTCAAAGGCCTTTTCTGCGTCGAGGCTCACTAGTACTGTTCTCAGGCCCTGTCTTTGGATCTGATCTATCATGTGGAGAATACGCCTAATGTTATCCTGAGTCTGCCTGCCTGTAATAAAACCTGACTGATCTTCATCTATTAAGTCTGACAAAAAATGTTCGAATCTTTTTGAAATTATTGAAGTAAAAATCTTATAATCCACATTTAGGATTGAAATAGGTCTATAGGATTCACAAAGTTCTTTATTTTTACCTTGCTTTGGAATAACTGAAATGATGGCCTCTTTCCAAGAGGGGGGCAGTTTGCCCTCTGTCAGAGTCTGATTGAAGGAATTCAGAAGTAACGGGGTTAATTCCTCCCTAAATGTCTTATACCACTCGCTAGGAAATCCGTCACTACCTGGCGTTTTGTTTGATTTTAATCTACTAATTGCGGCATCTAGATCTTTCTTTGTGATGCTGGAAATTAATTTCTTATTTTGCTCTCTTCCAATAGCAGGCAAGTCCAAAGAATCAAGGAATTCTTTCATTTCACAATCACTTTTTGCTGTGGGTTGGGAATACAAGTTTTCATAACAATTTTTAAAGACCTTTTCTACTTCTTCAGGCTCAAATAGTAATTGTTTGGTTACAGGGTCTCTAATCTTATGTATTGTTTGAGAAGCCTGCTGGACCTTAAGTCTTCTTGCCAAATATTTAGTTGCTTTCCATCCAGATTCATAATATGTCTGTTTAGTGAATCTTAGTTTTTTCTCAACCTCTTGACTTAAGATGTCATCTATCTGCCGTCTGACATTGATTATTTGTTGTAAAGCCGGATCATCTTTTTATTTTTATTTTTATGTTGCTGTTCCAGTATTAATAATTGTTAAACCAAATTCTTATAATCTTCCTCTCTAGTCTTTTTTTGGTAAGCTGCCCTCGATATTAACCTCCCTCTCATTACAGCTTTTACCGTGTCCCAAAAAATGGTAGGATCCACTGGGCTGTCTAAGTTGTCCTCTATGCAGCATTTAATTTCTTTCTTAATCGCCTCCTGTGTTTGCTGGTTATTCAGCATACCCACATTTAATCTCCATATTGTATTTTTTATTTCTCCTAGATAAATGGATATTGAGATAAGTAATACTGTGATCAGATAAGTCAGTTACATTCCTCTACTCTATATCGGTCTATTGTGTTCATAAGAAAATAGTCTATCCTGGAGTACACTGAGTGTGGAGCCGAATAATCCATGTAGTCCTTCTCAAATGGATGGAGCTCTCTCCAAACATCAAACATCCCCAATTCAGCTAGAGAGGTGCTGACAAGCTTCGACAGATGAGTCTTAGTTCTCTTGTTATTAGTTGTGTCCAGTTTAGCATTCAAAATCATGTTGAAATCCCCCGCACATATTAGAATTCCCTCGTTTTCCTGGGCTATAATCTCAAACAGTAATTTCAAGAACATTCTATCAGAGTTAGGTGGCACATAGACATTGACCAAAGTAACTAAATGATTATCCAATTTCCCTTTTGCTATTACATATCTCCCTTCTTTGTCATTTATTTCTTTGATTAGTTCAAAATTGACAGAGTTGGAAATTAATATGGCGACTCCTCTCTTAGGACCTTTCTTAAATGAACTGGAAAATGTTCATTTTTAAATTTTTAAATCCAAATTTCCTCAGTTTATCTTGCAGATGTTCCTACAAAAAACATCAAAACCTGAAGATCAATGATTATAAAACGAAGCAAAACCGGTAAAAACGCTACTGAAGTTTTAACATCTGAATAACATATTGGGTGATATGTTTGTGAATGGGTTTCTATACAGAAATCTGTATTTCTTATGTTGTTATGTTTTTGTGATCTCTGACAATGGTTTGAAATATTTTGTTGTACACCAATATTACTGTTTGATAACATTGATAGAGAAAGTGTTACATGACCAATTGGCAAAAAGGGTCATAAAATGAGAAGGTAAATGGTAATTGTTAATTGTAATGGAGACTTCTTGTCCTGTTTGGCTCAAGGATGGGAGGTTCTCCAATTTTATTTTAGAAGAGGTCTCCTAGTCTTTGCCCCACCTTTTAGGAGGGGTGGTTTTTCTGATTGGGAGATAACAGCTGATCCTGGGTTCCCTTACACCCACACGTGAAGAGTATTTGTTTTAAAGGAGTGTGGCTGGAAGGAGATCGACGGATGTGGCTAAGTGTAGCCACATTTGGTCTGATTAAGATAGGTGATTAGTTTACCTAGTCTAAAATAGTTAAAATAATAGGACATCAACTAGTAAACTACTCAATTAGTGTAAGTATTTAAATGAAGTTTCTTGAATTTAAACATAAGACTGAATGAAGGGAATTTTGTTGAGGCAAGCAGGCAAGTGTGATTACATCAACACTACTAAAAGGAGCTGTATTCATTATTTTGCATTATTTTGGAGGGGGGAATGAAGTATCTGATGTAGATGAACACATTAACACAGCTACATTCTGTCTCGAATAAGTTAAAGATGTGCATTCCATTGCAGTTGAAAAGTAACCAGGAAATTCCTCATGGGGGTCATGAGCATGACCCAGGACAGTTTTTACGACACATTTATGGGCCAATCCTGGGCCAGTCCTAGAAAAGGCTTTTTGAAGAAACGCAGATACTTCCTATATTTGGAAATAAGGGGTCCCGAGGTCAAACCTGTTGTTGATTCTCTAACATTTACGATCATATGTTGTGTAGGAGGAGAATGTTAGAGAACCCCTTCAAAGTATGGACCTGCTCCTGTTCAGAGATTCGGCAGGAACGTTCTCCCAAGCTGCTGCAGAGCTTGGTCTGATGCTTGACTTAACCAAATCAAATCCCTTTTGTTGGCTACGAGTCTTGTGGCAGAGGGGTTCTTTCTACACCATGAACTCATCACCTATCATTCGTAAGAAGAAGGAAGCCTGACTAAAAACCACACTCTGAACCTTCTTTTATTGCTTTTGGTAAGGAAACTGAACAGTACACAGTACAAAAAGAAGAAAGCTGCTAAAACTATTCACTTATGCTCTATTTTTAATGTATTTATTAGAATCTGCCCCTGGCTCTGGTCTTAACTAATGTGTCTGAATGTATTAATGACTCTGTTTGCATGTTGTTATTGTTTTGTATTATAAAGGTTCAATAAAGATATACATTCTTGAAGAAAAAAAAGAGCTATTTGAGCATGATGCTAAAAAAGTTTCTGACTTCCTGGTTTATTTCCATAGAGCATGTTACTCCCATAATGCCTTTCATCTCTGTGAACGAGCCGTCCATGTGCTCGACTTGCTCGGCGCGTCCATAAACAGTGAAAGGCATGATGGGAGTACGCTGCTGACGTGCACAAGCATACCGATGTCCCGTTAGCTTCGCTCTTTAAACCATGGATTTGTAAATAGTGAATACAATAAAGTGAAAAGTATAATGACGTCATTACAGTTAAAATGATCAATTTAATGGTTCATTTCATTGACCGTGAATATTAGTTTATATGTGTTGTTACAGGAATGATGTTGTTTTCTTCCATTCACTGATAAACTGTATGATAATCACTGTCACATGACTCAGGGATTATATATGTTATTGTCCAAGAAAATAATAATAATAATAACATTAAGTACTTTTATGATGATTAAAAAAACAATTCCATTGAATATGATTTTTGGTCTCTTTGCTATGCTTTGTATTTTGGTTTAAATTTCAAAGTTCAAATTTCCAACTGTTTTTGTAGGTGGTTTACAGATAAAGCTTATTGTTATAATTACAATTTATGGTAAATATAATAATCCTAAAATATGAAAATAAAGTCAGGCCAGAAAACCTGCAGACTCACGATCATATTATTAGGAACAACAACAACAACAACAACGTGTTTAACGTAGTTTGATTAAAGTATTTCTAGTTTTTCTTTCAATTCCTTAAAGTGTTTTTCTTTGAGTTTTTTGAGCTTACTTGAAATACTAATAACTTTCCCCCTTACGGCCGTTTTTAATGCATCTTATACTATCATTGGATTAGTTTCCTGATTATCGTTATCTCGCAAATAGTTTTGACTTTCTAGTTTTATTTGTTCCACCAATGATTTGTTGTTAATCCTTTGTTCGTTCATTGTTAAAGCAATCCTTTGTTCATTCTCCGTAAGGTTTCTCTTTGCCTGCATTTCAAGATGATTTTGAAATAAACTGCTTTGTGGTCCGACACATCTCTTTGGTAAGGATGAAGATATCAAACAGCTCACTTTGATCCCAAGTATTTTGAATGAACTTTGCAGTTGGATGTTTGCTCCTTTTCCTGCTGTTTGTATCAAGGTCTATGTTCATGATCACATTCAGATATATATCCCCTCACATGCTTGACAAATGAGGTCAAATAAGGATTTAAAAAGGTTTTTATTACTCTCAGGTGGAGCATAAATGTTTACCAAAGTAATATTCCACTGGTCAATTCTACCTTCTTGATCGATTATTTCTTTATGGTATTCAAATGTGATCGTGTTCGATATTAAAATAGCAACTCCTCTTTTCCTTGAGTTGGAGTGGGAGTTGTAGAATTCATTTTTAAACCCAAATCATTGAAGTTGTTCCTGTCCTGTCTGTGAGAGGTGGGTCTCTTTCAAGAAATTGATTTGTGTTTTTCCTTTTTTACTTTATTCATCATTTTTCATCTTTTGACTGGATTTCCCAATCCGTTCACATTTAATGACATGAGCTTTATGATTCTTGTACTCTGCATTTTTAAACTGGAATGGTTTATTATTACAATAGCTCCCCCTCAGGCCACAAAAAAGAAAACAGAATAATAACAAACTCAAGGACAAAACCGAGCTCCAAAAAGAGATGTCAACCACTCTTAACTTATGTTGACATTCTTCACACTTTATGGGGGTAGTCCCTTATACTAGGCACTCGGTGATAAGTAACTGTCCCTTTAGTCCAACATTTTAATATTATTAAACCCTGTTTAGCAAAACACACTTGAACATGTCTTATTAAACTAAACTTAACTAAACTAAACTAAACTAGACTTCTTATTGCAAACTTGACTGAACCTTTGCCATTTACTGCTTGTCATGTACTTAAAGGAATACTCCACCCATTTGCATGTGGCCTTGTATTCTAGAATAGCCGTCGTATTTTCTTTACAAATTTGCCTCCCTCCCTCAGTTTTCTACTGTGTTGTAAAAAAATCAGTTTTTCCCTTTCCAATTTTGCCCTCCGTCGTTTGAGGTTTGAAAACTACAATGCCAGTTCCGCACTTTTTAGACTCACCCATAGGGGGATGAGACTTCATTCCCAGAATGTAAACACGGTGTCCGCCATCTTTGCTAGCAGTTACGCTAACCGGCTCTTGCTGTGTAGAGTAACGACAATGACCGAATGTAGTTTTCAAACTGACGAGGAGTTCTTAACCTTACTTGAGAAAAGGCGGAAATCAACTGACACAGATGAAGTGAAAGAACTGTCTCAGCAGATCAACCTTGCGAGTGAACAAAGGAACACTGAGGAGGAGTTTCAGCTAGCCAAAAAATACTGCACACTCTCAAAATCTAGACAACAGACCATACAGCAGGAGAAACTGGAAGAGCACTTTGCACAACATCTGGGAAAGAGAGAATTTACCATGCAACCAGAGCTGATTGAACCTGAACGCTTCCCTCACATCATCCCCCCGGTGGACCAAGATACTATGAATGAAAGTCCACCAGAGGAAACCGAGATAGAGGAATGTATGTCTAAATTCAAGAATGGCAGATGCAAGGGAACTGATAAAAAATTCAGCGAACAACTCAAGTACTCCTACTCAAAATAGCTCCTCCTTTTTCTGGCAATGTTGATGGGAATGATATGGGAATCTCTTAAGATCCCTGCTGGCTGGCTACTCTCCTCGATCACGTGCCTCCACAAGAAAGGCCTTAGATCCTTAGCCGCAAACCACCGTGGTCTGTCCATCATAGCAACACTGACGAAGCTTCTCTCCATGATTATTATAGAAAGAGTAAGATCAGTATATGAACGCATTATACTACCCACCCAGTTTGGATTCAGAAAGAACCGATCCACATGTGATGCAATCAGTGTTGTTCGACACATACTGGAGAAAGAACGGAAGCCACTCTTTGTCTGCTTCATCGACCTTAAGGCGGCCTATGACTGGGTCCCACGTGACGCACTCTTCCGTGCTCTAGAGATTCGCCTCAAATGTCCAAAACTGATACCCATATTAAAGACGCTGTACACTGGTACTATGGCCTGTATAAAAGGTGCTAAACACTATTTCAACACTTATGTAGGATGCCGCCAAGGTGCACTTGAGAGCCCAACCATATTCAATTTGTACATGGATTTTGTCATGAGATGTGCCAATCATGAGATCAGGAGCCAATTTCCAGAGGCAGGAGCATGTGCCGAATTTGTCATACCAAATGAAGTGTCCCCCAGAGGACTCCGTACCGAAACATCACATGGGGTGTTCAGAATCCTGGAGCTCATGTACGCGGATGATGTGGTCGTGTTATCCCAGAGCTTAGATGAGCTTGAGAGGATCTTAACAATATACGATAACACCTTCTCAAGGTTTGGTCTCCAGATGTCCTATAAAAAGATGGAAACAATGAATTCAATGTGGACGAAGTCATCCACTCGCAAACAAGTCCATTGTCTATCAACAATGTGGAGATAAAGAATTTGAGGCAATTCCGATATCTTGGTCATCTCATCAGCAACACTGGGAAGTCATCAAAGTTCCTACACCACCGCATTGCATCAGCATACGAGAAATGGAACGAGCTAAAACATGTGCTGACCAACCGTGAGATACATCTCAACACTCGTATGAAAATCCTGATGGCGTGTGTACGGTCCCGACTACTGTATAGTGTACAGGCATGGGAACTTTCTAGCAACAAGCTCCAGAAGTTGAATACTGTGTGGAATGGTTTCCTACGTAAGATGATAGCTGGCGGCTATGCACGCAAGAATGTTCCTCCCCAAAACCTAAGAAAAAAGGGGACCGACCCAGCAACCCTTGTCGATGGCGAAATAGATTGGGCGTTTAAGATCTCGAACAGTAAGCTGTATGCACTGACCCAATCCCAACCAATTGAAAACTTCTGCCATGTACAGTCCTTGAGATACGTAGCCCATATATGCCGAATGCCGAATGATGCAATTCAGAAGAAAGTATTGTTTGACAAACGGAGGTCGTGGAGAAAAATAGAAGAAACACATGGGGTCAGCAAACAACAGGCCCTTAAGACAATGATGATCAAGAAAAACTTCGAGCGGATGTTGGAGATCAGGTTTCCGCCGCTCTCCAAGCAGCCGCGCCCTAGGGCCGATCGCGTGCCAGATGGGAAACACTAATGATGATGATGATATGGCTGCAAGGGAAAATACCTACATTTCTTTAAAAACAAGAATGCTTTCTGGCCCATTCCTTCATATTGAACCTCGTCAGGTTCACAACAACATTTATAACAACTATTACAATTGAATTTTTTCTCCTTCAATTTTAGTGTATTTTTATTTTAACGTTGTTTTTTTTTCATTTCATTTATTTTACCAGTCTTTCCATGTCTTTTTCTTATGAGTCCCTGACTCTTTCCTATGAGTCCCTGACCCTGACGTCTTTTTGTTTTCTCAGCCCTGAGGGATTAGTTTAAACCTTGTCCTTCCAAAGACAGTTTACTTTTACGTCCCTGCCCTAAATCTAAGAGAGTCCTGCGCTCCCAAGTCCAAATGGTTGTTTCTTACCCTTTTGATGATTTGAGTCCCTGACTCCGTCTCCCCTCCATGGTTAGCCCCGTCACTGTCCCGCTCTTCAGGGGACCTGGCCTCCCTGACCAAACGGAGCTTTAAGAGCCCTGTGGTGGAGGTCTTTTTAAGAGGATTTTGTTCCCCTCCGCCTTGCAAGGTCTTCAGGTCCGCTGATGTGAAGAGAGAGACAGATATTGGGGCCCCACGTTGGGCACCAAACGTTTTGTTAAAATAATTCTGCAATCATTTAGAACTGGAGGAAGGAGATGGGAGTCAGCTCAAAATCCAAACAAGGGTTTAATCTTGTACAAGAGGAGCATTCACAAAGCAACACACAGGCCTGTTACAAAGTGAAGACTCACTGTCTTGGAAGAAACACATGGTATTTATCTGTCTCTGATGGTATGTTATCACCCTGCCATTCTGTACTTAAAGGAATCACTCACATTGTAGCAAGTGATAACATTGAGTATTACATGTGTCCTAAAACAGTACAAAGGGTTACAGGTCACAAGTCACATCAAACAGTTCCATTGAACATTTCTCTTCATGAAGTACATGAAGTACATCATTTCCATCACACTCTGTCCAGATCCAGACTTGATTACTAGGAAATAACTTCCTTTGACACTAAATGACACTCTGCTTCAGATTCAGACTCCTTTTTTCACCATATCAAAGATCTTATCCTCTGTACAGATGAGGAGTTTGCAAAGTTCTGTGAAGCTGATATTAATATTTTTGAGCTTGTCTTTAAATAAATCTCCTGGCTGTGATGGCCTTACACCTCATTTGTTGGGACTTACTCACAAACTTCAACATTTTGGATAATCTTAGACCCATCACGTTATTAAACACTGATTATAAGATTGTAACGCTTGTGCCTCCCAATCTGGATTTATGAAAGATGGATCCATTCACAACAACATCCGTTTGGTGATCCATCTCCTAGATTATAATCCTTTAGTAGAAGACGACGGCTTCATTTTGTTTCTTGACTTTTATAAAGCTTTTTATACTCAATTGAGCATCACTTTATCTTTCAGTGCTTCAAACTTTTAGGCTTTGGGAATAAATTTGGAGCCACTACTGAGTCTCTTTATGATAATGCAAACAGCTCTATTTGGTTACCAGGAGGTACATCACCGAGATCTGCTATCAAATGTGGGGTCAAACAAAGCTGCCCTGTCTCTCCGCTTCTCTTTATCATTGCCACAGAAATGCTCTCTATTTTTATTAAAAATTCACACATTGCTCCTTTAAATGTTCTTGGGATACCTGTTGTTGTTGTTAGCCAGCGCGCAGACGATACGACCGTCTCTGTGAAACTGAGGTCCCCAAGATAATGCAACGCCTCGAGGCTGAAACTTGATTTGAACAAATTCATCAGAGTGATTTAACAGAAGCAGAAACAGAAAACATTCCTATCAAATCAGCTGTTCAATACTTAGGGATACATGTATCTATGTGTGGAGTGTAATAACTCAATCAGTCAAACTAAACTGAACTCCTGGTTATTGAGAGACATCAGTTTACTAGGTGGAGTCTTTCTTACTAAGATTGAAAGCATATGGAGATGTTTTTATCCAGCGTATTCTTTGGCCTTCCCTAACAGAGCCATTCAGAAGGTCAACCAAATTCATTTGGATTATATTTGGAAGAAAAAGATGCACTTTATTAAGAGAATACACAGATTTTATCAATGGAACACTGAACATGAACGGGTTCAAATCCTTCCTTCACAATAAGAGCTTCTGGTATCATATGGAGGCACTTTTTATTAAAGTGTGATTTGAATATTCAGAAACGTCCTGTTAAATGATCCCTGTTTCACCAGCAAGTCCTTTTATATTGGAAACTTTTGTACAATCATAATTTCACCCCTCGTAACAAACAGATACATTACAATTAAAAACAAGTCGCTGTATAACAAGAACTGCATGGATAAAGGTATTTGCTCTTTAATTCATTTAGTGTGTGATGACACATGAACATTTTCGCCTTAAATATCATCTAGTCGTTAATCGTAATTCCTTTGCATCCATAATGAAAGCCATCCCTAATCCTACTTTGAATTGAATTCAAGGGATTATTTCAAACTCGACTCACATCACTCCTAATGTTCCACATCTCCTAGTTGGAAGCTGTAACTTTGAGAGCATTCAAATTCCTAATAAAACGTCACACACCCTTTATTGTCTTTTCAAAAGTGCATCAAACCAATCTTCTCCAAAGATATTATATATTCTTTGTGATCTCAATATTTCCAATTTCCCATAAATCCAAAAGCAAAAGAAGTCCATTTGAAAATGTTAAATGTTGTGTAACCTGTGTCCAGTGAAATGTTACGGCAGAGATTTGCTTTGGAAACAAATAAATGTGTATTTTGTGATGATATTGAAAGCTTTCATTGTGTGTCCTCTGAAGCACACGTGACTGGCTGCACACAGAGATCCGACTCCAGCCCTTCTCTAAAGAGGACATGATTTATGCTCTTGTTATGGTCAATAATGCTAAACGATATATTAATACTTGGAACACATGGAAATATATGAACGTGAAACTTCGATTTATTGTGTTTCATAACCAGTTTCTTTAACATGATGAAAGGTAAAAATGCAATGAAACTTTTCACTTGATTTGAAAAATAGGATCTAAAAACAAAAGCCTTAGCTAACTTTTTCTTTAGTTTTTGATCTTGTTTGATTTGTCTGTATTTGATCATGCAAATGTTTCTCTTCTGCGTTCTTCCTGTGCACCTGCTCCTTTGAAAGGTTTAAACAAAGATGTGAGCCTTGTTGTTTCTACATTATTTTGTTCAATAAATCATTCAAAAAACAATCCAAAAGAACTCCATAGGAATGAACGGAGGCAAAGGGGCGGAGCTCTATCCAGTTGTTCTAATACATCCATGGTATCAACATGTTTGCCTGTTTGTTTTGTCGTGTTACTCGCACTTCACATGTCTGCCACACGGTGGCGGTGGTGCGCGGGTTTTCTGCTGTTTTGACCCACTGACAGTGATAGTTGTTGAGCAGACGCTGGAGCCAAGTGAATCAAAATAGGACGCAGAGTTGATTGAAATGGAACGTTTCTGAAGCATCTTTGCTCACTTATTTCAAACCAACGATGTTCAAACACCAATAATTGCACTTTTCTTCTCACCTATAGTTGCTACCAATGATTACAAGTGTTCTAAACACCTTTTGTTCATTAAAGCCTTTAATCCCAGTTAAATTGAAGGGATTTATTGATTGAATGTTCCTCTTATTTCAATGATATTTCATTCATTATGTTGGATGTTTTTTGTCTGATACTATTTTACACCTTAGAGTAGTATGTGTTCAATTCACTGTAATCATTCTATTAAATATATGATATTCATATAACGATCAGAAAATATTTAAATCATTCAGGCCAGAAAACCCGCAGACTTATGATCATACTGTTAGGAACAATAAGTGTAAATAATAAATTCAAGTCCACAAACATAGATGTAGAACTCTCGCGCTGCCTCTTTATTTCCTGCTCGACTCATTTCCTGTAAGAGAAAGGGAAAGTAACTATTCTGTGACTTTGCTTCAGTCGCCATTTGAACTGCGCAGCACGAGGACAGACTGGTGAGTGATGACGTGATTATGATGATAATATATGATGATATATGATGATATATGATGATTTAGTGCGTGTGAGTCAAGTACCTTAAAGTGAGACTTGAGTAAAAGTCTTAAAGTTTGACATTTACTCTACTTGAGTATCAAAAATCATTTCTGATATCAAATGTAGTCAAAGTTGCTAGAAATAACAAAGTCAGGTACAAATACGTGGAATGTGTACTTAAGTACAGTCATGAAGTATATGTCCTGCTTAATCCTGACAGATTAGAATGGAAACTTCCAGCCTGTCATAACTCCAGTCAGTCGTCTTTTGTTTTTCCTAAATGTGACGTCATGTTTTCTTCTTTATGTCAATTCTACTCAAGCGTCCAAACCGAAACATAAAGTCCCGTCAAACGCGAACACAATGTTAAATGAGATTAAATGAACGATTGTAAATGATCATTTGGATTAAAAGTGAAATAATAATGTCATATATTCATATTATCATCAAAATAATGACTTGATTTAGTAGCTTTAAGTACTATAAGTACTACAAGTACTATAAGTGCTTAATGCACCAAAAACTTTTGAGAGGGGTCTGGCTGCAGACCTGCACTGTCAGGACCTTTCGTTGCAGACCTGCACTGTCAGGTCTCCTGTACTGTCAGGATCGGAAGCTTTTCAAAATAAAAGCGAGCATACCGGAAGCACGTATTTTTCGTTCCCGATGTTTATTTCTTGGGTCTTTATTTTATGTATACAATGTAAATATGTTTATGTGTATCCATGTGTTTAATTAAAGAGATTTAAAAAAAACTATATCTTTCCAGTTCAACTGGATAAGGTGAAAAAACGCAGGATAATAATAAAAATAAAAACAAACAAAATATTTTATTAAAAAAATAAAATACAAAACGTTATGACCCACTAGGGTTATTCTACAGATAATCAGTGCAAACTAGATGTACAGCTATTGTTATGATCCCCTTAAAACATTATTAGCCTGCTCAAAACATGCATTATTTTACTCCAGTATTTTAATTTAATTCGTAAAAAGGACAGCTGTTAGTTTAGTGTGCACTACAAATGAATTTTGAAACAATAAATCTCTGTAAATACACCTTAATGTGTGATGGCATAATGCATCTACACTCCAACCTATTGCTGACTGTTCTTTTATACCATTATTTAGCATTGAAAATGTAGCCCCCTGCACTGTTGGACCCATTTACATATTGATTTACTCATTGTTTTATGTAGGCATATCTTATGTGTGTTTGCAATTGTAACACCTCATAATTAGGGCTGTAACGATACACCAAACCCACGATTCGATTTGTATCACAATTTATTTATTTATTTTTGGGGGAGTTGAAAAAACCTTTATAAACTGAACACCAAAGAACAAGATTAACTATGCAAATTATTAACAATATAAATAGCCATAAATAGCCAAAGCTATAACACTTGTGTTTTCTTTGTAACAAAATACTGTTGAAAAACAAACAGAACTAAACTCCTCTGTGGAGATGATTGGAGCATGTTGAAAATTCTTCTTCAATCAAGTTCTCTTACATTTACAAAGTAAATGAAATGGCTAGTGTTTCACACTGAGGTAACTGAGGCTTACTGCCTGTGCTGCAAACCACACATCAAGTAAGTAAACATGAAACAAATAAACAACTTCTTTCTCTTAAGAAAACCAAACTTGATTTAAGGGAGTTGAACATTCTTCTTCTTCTTGTTCTTCAGAAGAGGAGGCTTGCTCTCTGTGCTGTGACAATGTCACCTGCAGTGACCAGCTTGTGTAAGGGCAGCTGTAGCATCACCTGTTTCTCCTTCAACACAGCTGCAGCTGTTGTGCTGCGGTGGAAATACGTGACAACTGTCCTCACTCTGCCGAGGAGTCGGGACGTCTGGTGAACGCCCATCGCTCTCTGCGCAGCCAGATTAACGTATATGCGGTGAAAATCCGGCCGCTTCGACAGCATTGGCAATGTTTCTGTCGTTATCTGTTGTCACTTAAAGCACTTACAGCAAATTGTGTGGGTCTTGTCGACTACACGATTGCCGTCCTTTAGCTCCACCATGTAGCCCAAATGTTGCCATACTGCTGACTGACATGAAGAGGGAGGATCCGCTATTTCTGGGTTGGTTGCCATGTTTCCTCACGTTCTTCTTCAACTAGCTCAACTTTTGCAGGCAGGCGTCACATGATTCATTGGATCTGAACGGGAGGGATAACTCTGGGAGTTGGAAGGGGTGTGTCACGATTCTGCCTTCTCACACCGCGACACAGGATCGTGCATCTGAGGGTCGCGATTTCGGTTTCATATTGCATATTGTTACAGCCCTACTCATAATTCATTGAATAATTGCTTAATATTGTTTGTGCTATGTTCTTACCTTGTGGACCACATGGATTTGCCAGTGGAGGGTGTGAGGGTTGATGATTTTAAATGAACTTAGCTTTGTGTATTCAAAGTGAATGACTGAATACCTAGTTACATGACCCACATAACCAATAACCTCTGTTATGAATGTGATTCTAAACTTTTCATTTTTGAAAGTGACTAAAACTGTGAGGTGAGGTGTCAGGTGTTCTTCACTGCAACTTACATTCCCTTCATTTTCCTTTTCCCCTTTTACCAGCCAAACCACAACCTGTCAGAAGTTAGTAGCGTTGGCTCATACTTATGAGTACAAACACACAGACAAATACATTATGCTTACCTTTAAATAAAATGCCACCTTTCCTATGTGCCTCTAAGTGGCTCTGCAGCTTGGACAATTGTGTTGGTGTCACTTTTAGGAACAGGGGGCAGTGAAATTGCTTGCAGCATGACGTGCAGCGTTCAACTTTGGGCGTAGTGTCGGTACTTAAGATTGAAATATGCATCTGTAAGAGACAAATAATGTCGTAATAAGTAAAACAAAATGATATAAAAACTATATGATATAACTCAGTTTTCTTGGTCTTTGAGTAGGAAAATGGCACATTTAAGTGAGCACTATCGATACGATAACAACGCTAAAAACTACCCAAAAGTCCAAAACCCAATTCTTTCAAATTAATATAACTTTATATAGTCAATATATAGTGTGCAACATAACGTTCTAGTGAATAAAGACTGTTTCTGTTTCTTCGTCTGACACAAAGTTGTTGTCACTTGACTTTTACTCACCTCGTCGTCTCCACACTTCTCATGGGGAACGAAAAATACGTGCTTCCGGTATGTTCGCTTTTATTTTGAAAGGCTTCGAATCAACTTCCAGTTCTGACCGTGCAGGAGACCTCACAGTGCAGGTCTGCAGCCAGACTGTCTTGGAACTTTGGGAGTAATCCAGGGTCAAAGTTGACTTGAACAAAACTGATGTTATTCTTTTTTTGAAGTGGTATCAAATCCACATTTATGATTGAAATGTAATTGTACTTAGTACTTTTTGATGTCCTTGATGAACAAATATGCAGTTAATAAGTAATCCAGGATCTAATTGGACTTTTGCTCTCAAAACTGAGCTCATCAGCTGACTTGAATGCAGACAACAGCCCTTCAGTCACATACAGAGTAGCCTAGCACCATCTACTGGCACAAATATGTAAGTGACATGAACAGCAGGTTTCATAAAACACCTTC
>NW_025322304.1:0-17801 GCF_019176455.1 Solea senegalensis | reverse complement strand
CTGTTCAATACTTAGGGATACATGTATCTATGTGTGGAGTGTAATAACTCAATCAGTCAAACTAAACTGAACTCCTGGTTATTGAGAGACATCAGTTTACTAGGTGGAGTGTTTCTTACTAAGATTGAAAGCATATGGAGATGTTTCTATCCAGCGTATTCTTTGGCCTTCCCTAACAGAGCCATTCAGAAGGTCAACCAAATTCATTTGGATTATATTTGGAAGAAAAAGATGCACTTTATTAAGAGAATACACAGATTTTATCAATGGAACACTGAACATGAACGGGTTCAAATCCTTCCTTCACAATAAGAGCTTCTGGTATCATATGGAGGCACTTTTTATTAAAGTGTGATTTGAATATTCAGAAACGTCCTGTTAAATGATCCCTGTTTCACCAGCAAGTCCTTTTATATTGGAAACTTTTGTACAATCATAATTTCACCCCTCGTAACAAATAGATACATTACAATTAAAAACAAGTCGCTGTATAACAAGAACTGCATGGATAAAGGTATTTGCTCTTTAATTCATTTAGTGTGTGATGACACATGAACATTTTCACCTTAAATATGATCTAGTCGTTAATCGTAATTCCTTTGCATCCATAATGAAAGCCATCCCTAATCCTACTTTGAATTGAATTCAAGGGATTATTTCAAACTCGACTCACATCACTCCTAATGTTCCACATCTCCTAGTTGGAAGCTGTAACTTTGAGAGCATTCAAATTCCTAATAAAACGTCACACACCCTTTATTGTCTTTTCAAAAGTGCATCAAACAAATCTTCTCCAAAGATATTATATATTCTTTGTGATCTCAATATTTCCAATTTCCCATAAATCCAAAAGCAAAAGAAGTCCATTTGAAAATGTTAAATGTTGTGTAACCTGTGTCCAGTGAAATGTTACGGCAGAGATTTGCTTTGGAAACAAATAAATGTGTATTTTGTGATGATATTGAAAGCTTTCATTGTGTGTCCTCTGAAGCACACGTGACTGGCTGCACACAGAGATCCGACTCCAGCCCTTCTCTAAAGAGGACATGATTTATGCTCTTGTTATGGTCAATAATGGTAAACGATATATTAATACTTGGAACACATGGAAATATGTGAACGTGAAACTTCGATTTATTGTGTTTCATAACCAGTTTCTTTAACATGATGAAAGGTAAAAATGCAATGAAACTTTTCACTTGATTTGAAAAATAGGATCTAAAAACAAAAGCCTTAGCTAACTTTTTCTTTAGTTTTTGATCTTGTTTGATTTGTCTGTATTTGATCATGCAAATGTTTCTCTTCTGCGTTCTTCCTGTGCACCTGCTCCTTTGAAAGGTTTAAACAAAGATGTGAGCCTTGTTGTTTCTACATTATTTTGTTCAATAAATCATTCAAAAAACAATCCAAAAGAACTCCATAGGAATGAACGGAGGCAAAGGGGCGGAGCTCTATCCAGTTGTTCTAATACATCCATGGTATCAACATGTTTGCCTGTTTGTTTTGTCGTGTTACTCGCACTTCACATGTCTGCCACACGGTGGCGGTGGTGCGCGGGTTTTCTGCTGTTTTGACCCACTGACAGTGATAGTTGTTGAGCAGACGCTGGAGCCAAGTGAATCAAAATAGGACGCAGAGTTGATTGAAATGGAACGTTTCTGAAGCATCTTTGCTCACTTATTTCAAACCAACGATGTTCAAACACCAATAATTGCACTTTTCTTCTCACCTATAGTTGCTACCAATGATTACAAGTGTTCTAAACACCTTTTGTTCATTAAAGCCTTTAATCCCAGTTAAATTGAAGGGATTTATTGATTGAATGTTCCTCTTATTTCAATGTTATTTCATTCATTATGTTGGATGTTTTTTGTCTGATACTATTTTACACCTTAGAGTAGTATGTGTTCAATTCACTGTAATCATTCTATTAAATATATGATATTCATATAACGATCAGAAAATATTCAAATAAATTCAGGCCAGAAAACCCGCAGACTTATGATCATACTGTTAGGAACAATAAGTGTAAATAATAAATTCAAGTCCACAAACATAGATGTAGAACTCTCGCGCTGCCTCTTTATTTCCTGCTCGACTCATTTCCTGTAAGAGAAAGTGAAAGTAACTATTCTGTGACTTTGCTTCAGTCGCCATTTGAACTGCGCAGCACGAGGACAGACTGGTGAGTGTTGACGTGATTATGATGATAATATATGATGATATATGATGATATATGATGATTTAGTGCGTGTGAGTCAAGTACCTTAAAGTGAGACTTGAGTAAAAGTCTTAAAGTTTGACATTTACTCTACTTGAGTATCAAAAATCATTTCTGATATCAAATGTAGTCAAAGTTGCTAGAAATAACAAAGTCAGGTACAAATACGTGGAATGTGTACTTAAGTACAGTCATGAAGTATATGTACTGCTTAATCCTGACAGATTAGAATGGAAACTTCCAGCCTGTCATAACTCCAGTCAGTCGTCTTTTGTTTTTCCTAAATGTGACGTCATGTTTTCTTCTTTATGTCAATTCTACTCAAGCGTCCAAACCGAAACATAAAGTCCCGTCAAACGCGAACACAATGTTAAATGAGATTAAATGAACGATTGTAAATGATCATTTGGATTAAAAGTGAAATAATAATGTCATATATTCATATTATCATCAAAATAATGACTTGATTTAGTAGCTTTAAGTACTATAAGTACTATAAGTACTATAAGTGCTTAATGCACTAAAAACTTTTGAGAGGGGTCTGGCTGCAGACCTGCACTGTCAGGACCTTTCGTTGCAGACCTGCACTGTGAGGTCTCCTGTACTTTCAGGATCGGAAGCTTTTCAAAATAAAAGCGAGCATACCGGAAGCACGTATTTTTCGTTCCCGATGTTTATTTCTTGGGTCTTTATTTTATGTATACAATGTAAATATGTTTATGTGTATCCATGTGTTTAATTGAAGAGATTTAAAAAAAACTATATCTTTCCAGTTCAACTGGATAAGGTGAAAAAACGCAGGATAATAATAAAAATAAAAACAAACAAAATATTTTATTAAAAAAATAAAATACAAAACGTTATGACCCACTAGGGTTATTCTACAGATAATCAGTGCAAACTAGATGTACAGCTATTGTTATGATCCCCTTAAAACAATATTAGCCTCCTCAAAACATGCATTATTTTACTCCAGTATTTTAATTTAATTCGTAAAAAGGACAGCTGTTAGTTTAGTGTGCACTACAAATGAATTTTGAAACAATAAATCTCTGTAAATACACCTTAATGTGTGATGGCATAATGCATCTACACTCCAACCTATTGCTGACTGTTCTTTTATACCATTATTTAGCATTGAAAATGTAGCCCCCTGCACTGTTGGACCCATTTACATATTGATTTACTCATTGTTTTATGTAGGCATATCTTATGTGTGTTTGCAATTGTAACACCTCATAATTAGGGCTGTAACGATACACCAAACCCACGGTTCGATTTGTATCACAATTTATTTATTTATTTTTGGGGGAGTTGAAAAAACCTTTATAAACTGAACACCAAAGAACAAGATTAACTATGCAAATTATTAACAATATAAATAGCCATAAATAGCCAAAGCTATAACACTTGTGTTTTCTTTGTAACAAAATACTGTTGAAAAACAAACAGAACTAAACTCCTCTGTGGAGATGATTGGAGCATGTTGAAAATTCTTCTTCAATCAAGTTCTCTTACATTTACAAAGTAAATGAAATGGCTAGTGTTTCACACTGAGGTAACTGAGGCTTACTGCCTGTGCTGCAAACCACACATCAAGTAAGTAAACATGAAACAAATAAACAACTTCTTTCTCTTAAGAAAACCAAACTTGATTTAAGGGAGTTGAACATTCTTCTTCTTCTTCTTGTTCTTCAGAAGAGGAGGCTTGCTCTCTGTGCTGTGACAATGTCACCTGCAGTGACCAGCTTGTGTAAGGGCAGCTGTAGCATCACCTGTTTCTCCTTCAACACAGCTGCAGCTGTTGTGCTGCGGTGGAAAAACGTGACAACTGTCCTCACTCTGCCGAGGAGTCGGGACGTCTGGTGAACGCCCATCGCTCTCTGCGCAGCCAGATTAACGTATATGCGGTGAAAATCCGGCCGCTTCGACAGCATTGGCAATGTTTCTGCCGTTATCTGTTGTCACTTAAAGCACTTACAGCAAATTGTGTGGGTCTTGTCGACTACACGATTGCCGTCCTTTAGCTCCACCATGTAGCCCAAAAGTTGCCATACTGCTGACTGACATGAAGAGGGAGGATCCGCTATTTCTGGGTTGGTTGCCATGTTTCCTCACGTTCTTCTTCAACTAGCTCAACTTTTGCAGGCAGGCGTCACATGATTCATTGGATCTGAACGGGAGGGATCACTCTGGGAGTTGGAAGGGGTGTGTCACGATTCTGCCTTCTCACACCGCGATACAGGATCGTGCATCTGAGTGTCGCGATTTCGGTTTCATATTGCATATTGTTACAGCCCTACTCATAATTCATTGAATAATTGCTTAATATTGTTTGTGCTATGTTCTTACCTTGTGGACCACATGGATTTGCCAGTGGAGGGTGTGAGGGTTGATGATTTTAAATGAACTTAGCTTTGTGTATTCAAAGTGAATGACTGAATACCTAGTTACATGACCCACATAACCAATAACCTCTGTTATGAATGTGATTCTAAACTTTTCATTTTTGAAAGTGACTAAAACTGTGAGGTGAGGTGTCAGGTGTTCTTCACTGCAACTTACATTCCCTTCATTTTCCTTTTCCCCTTTTACCAGCCAAACCACAACCTGTCAGAAGTTAGTAGCGTTGGCTCATACTTATGAGTACAAACACACAGACAAATACATTATGCTTACCTTTAAATAAAATGCCACCTTTCCTATGTGCCTCTAAGTGGCTCTGCAGCTTGGACAATTGTGTTGGTGTCACTTTTAGGAACAGGGGGCAGTGAAATCGCTTGCAGCATGACGTGCAGCGTTCAACTTTGGTACTTAAGATTGAAATATGCATCTGTAAGAGACAAATAATGTCGTAATAAGTAAAACAAAATGATATAAAAACTATATGATATAACTCAGTTTTCTTGGTCTTTGAGTAGGAAAATGGCACATTTAAGTGAGCACTATCGATACGATAACAACGCTAAAAACTACCCAAAAGTCCAAAACCCAATTCTTTCAAATTAATATAACTTTATATAGTCAATATATAGTGTGCAACATAACGTTCTAGTGAATAAAGACTGTTTCTGTTTCTTCGTCTGACACAAAGTTGTTGTCACTTGACTTTTACTCACCTCGTCGTCTCCACACTTCTCATGGAGAACGAAAAATACGTGCTTCCGGTATGTTCGCTTTTATTTTGAAAGGCTTCGAATCAACTTCCAGTTCTGACAGTGCAGGAGCCCTCACAGTGCAGGTCTGCAGCCAGACTGTCTTGGAACTTTGGGAGTAATCCAGGGTCAAAGTTGACTTGAACAAAACTGAGGTTATTCTTTTTTTGAAGTGGTATCAAATCCACATTTATGATTGAAATGTAATTGTACTTAGTACTTTTTGATGTCCTTGATGAACAAATATGCAGTTAATAAGTAATCCAGGATCTAATTGGACTTTTGCTCTCAAAACTGAGCTCATCAGCTGACTTGAATGCAGACAACAGCCCTTCAGTCACATACAGAGTAGCCTAGCACCATCTACTGGCACAAATATGTAAGTGACATGAACAGCAGGTTTCATAAAACACCTTCTCTGACAGAAAACTCCTGATGTGTTACAGTTTTGAACACAGATCCACATCAGACGTCCTCCAGGAAACATGAAGGAGATTTTCCACTCAAACTGAGAGGTAACTCTTTAAAGTGCTTTCAATATGATGCTTTGAGTGGAGCAGTGATAAGTCAGTGAGGAGCTCATTTGCACAGACTCATGACAACAACAAAGAGAAGACGTGCTTTTTATATATGAGGTTTACACTTTACAGTAGAAAACAAGTTATTCTCTGTAAATCTGTATATTGGGACAGTTTATTCAATTGAATTGAATTTGTATAGCGCCAAATCATAACATACATGATCTCAGGTCTGTACATCGACAACATCAAGGAGAGCAGAGAAACACAACAGTTCACACAATGAGCAAACACTAGGCATCAGTGGAGAGAAAAAACTCCCTCTTAACAGAAGAAGAAATCTCTGACAGAACCAGACTCACACATGTGCGGTCATCTGCCTCGACCGGTCGGGGTGAAAGGAAAATGGGGGACAGAAAGGGGGGAGAGAAAGGACAAGAGGGAGATGAGGTAGAGACACACATCTTCTAAATTTCTGCATCAGTAAATCTGTGATCAACCTGTGTGTGTGTGTGTGTGTCTCAGAATGACTGAAGTCCAGCAGAAGAGTGGTTGTGTGGAGGAAGACGAGGACAGAGCAGAGTCTCCAGGACCCAGCGGTCTGTCTGTGAAGAGAAAACCTTTAACCTTCAGTCATGAACCTGGAGCCTCAGAGACAAAGTAAGAGACTCATGCACTGACAACAAGAGAACATCATACACTCTTAACCAGAATTAGTTGACTTTACTCACAAATCGCGTGGCAACCCGTTGCCCTATACCACTTTAGTTTTTACACAAGCTGAAACTAAATATATCAAGTTGTATTAACATAAAACCTTATGTTTAGTACTTATATTTATTATAGTGTTTACTCACTGTAAATCATTAAATAAAACTATTATGACAGATTATTGCTACTCATCATTTATTACAATTACTGTATTTTCCTCTACTTTAATTAGCTTTTGATTTTTTTTAATATGGTATAAAACATAGTTTTAATTAAATTGGATGGAAAAAAGAAACACCTGTAAATGCTCCAATGTGTCTGTGTTCCCCTGTGTAAATGTGTCCTATGTCAGTTGTTTGCGTGTTCGGTGTTGGCGCGGTTTACGCGTTCGCGTGTTGGTGTTGCGTAGCTCGTGTGCTTACTTGGTGTTATGCGCAGTGTGTTGTAACGCGGTACGGTTTACTGTGTTCACGTATGGTGTTGCGCGTGTTGGTCTTGTTTTAGGTGTTGCGCGTTGTGGTTATTGGCGCGTGTTTATGTTGTTTACGCGGTTGCGGTTGGTGTTGCACGCGGTCGTACAGTTGTACATGTCTGTGTTGTTTACGCGTGTTGGTGTTGTGTACGCGTCTGTGTTGTTTACGGTTGTGCGCGGTTGGTGTTGTACGGTCTGTGTTGTTTACGGTGCCAGCGTCTGTTTTGGCGTTGCTGGTGGTTCATGTTTGGTTTATGCGGTGTGTTGTTGCGTGTTGGTGTTGCAGCGGTGTGCTGTGTTGTTGTTTACGGTGTGTGTGCGTTGCGTTAAGTTGTACATGTGCGTGGTGTTGCTTACGGTGTTGTGCGCGGTTATGTGTTGTACGTTTGGGTTGTGTTGCAGTGTGTTACAGCGGTGTTACGGTGTGTTTACGGTGTTGTGGTGCTGTAATGGTTGTTTACGTGGTGTTGTGTTTACGTGTTGCGTTGGTGTTGTACAGCGATTGTTGTGTGTTGGTGTTGGCGCGGTTCGTGTGTCTGTGTTGCGTGCGTGTGTTGTTTGTGTGTGTTCGCATGTGTCGGGTTGTTTTACGCAGTGTGTTGTGTTTACGGCGTGTTGTTGTGTGTTAAGTTGCGCCGTGTTGTTTACGCGGGTGTCGTGTGTGCGGTTGGTGTTGTAATGGTCTGGGTTGTTTAATGGTTTGCTGTTGTGTAATGCGGTTCGCTGTTTACGGTGTGTTGTGCGGTTGGTGTTGGTAATGCGTTTACGGTTGTGCGGTTTGTTGTATGCGTCGTTGTTTACGTGTTGTATGCGTTGTGTACGTATTGTGTGTTGTGCGGTTGGTGTTGTGCGCGGTTACTGTTGTTTACGCGGTGTTTGTGTTGGCAGGTCTGTTGTTTACGCGTGTTGGTGGCGTGTTGGTGTTGTAACGTGGTTCGCGTGGTGGTTTACGGTGTCTGGCGTTGTTAACGCGTGGTTACAGCGCGGTTGGTGTTGTGCGGTTGTCTGTATTGTTTACGCAGGTGTTGCGTTGTGCGCGGTTGGGTTTCGTGTTGTTGTACGCAAGTGTTGTGTGTTGGTGTTGGTAACGTTCGTATTGTTTACGCGGTGTGCTGTTCACAGCGTGGTTGTGTGTGTTGTACGTTGGTGTTGTAAAGCGTGTTGTGTGTTCACGCAGTGTGTGCGCGTTGGTTTGCCGCGTGTGTATTGTTTACGCGTGTTGTGCGGTTGTGTTGTATGTGTTGCGTGTTGGTGTTGTCCCTGTCTGTCTGTTATTTGTGTGGATGTTGAATGTGTCACAAATGTACAAGAAAAAAACATGGATGTCCCCTGAGATTAAAGTGGTAAATCCATAAACAAACACAATTCACAGGAAATCCTCACTCAAATGTACAAGAAACTACAAATAAACAGGATCTGTTTCCTCTTCCTAAATGAAGGGAGACCAGAGCATGAACCAACAGACCATCATATCAGAACAATATCTAATTCCATCAACATAGACTGATGAAGAACTGAAACAATAATGTCTTCTGTCCAATTTTCCCATCCTTCAGCACGCTTCCTACAGCATTTAAGTGTGTGTCAGTGTTGTTTGTGTGTGTTGTACGTGTGTGTCTGTTCATCTGCTTGCTTTACAGAAAATATAAAGGTTTTCCCCACACGTCATCATGATGACATCCATTGTATTGATCTTTGTCTAAATGTTCAGAAATAGCAGGCTTGCCCATGATCCTGCTGAACTCCATGAACACCTGATAAATAAAGAGTTACACACTAAATGAGTTACACTACTAGAGACTATTTCTGGCCTGAACATCTTCCAGTTGTGTGTTCTGTGCTCCTTACTTCTGTGTGCATTAAATGTAGAATACACATGTGTGTGAAGGTTACACTGGACTCTGTGATTAACCTTTAAATGTGTACTGTGCAAGTGAGTGAGAAAGATCGCTTCTGTGCAGGGTGCAGAAAAATCACATGACTGACAGTGAAAGGTTACTTTAGCAGTTTCACTCAGTTGTGCATCCTTCTTAGCTAAGTGGACCTTTAGTGCATTAATGGAATTGAATGTGCACTCACATTCTTGGTGTAAGCAGGGAACTGGGACAGTTCTACCATAGAGTCCGTGTTTGAAACGATAATGTTTTAAAAGGTGACCCCTTTTATCACAGATAAACTCACAATACTTACACTTCCAAAGCTTCCTCACACCACAGGGATCTGTAACAATAGAAAACGAGAACATGTTTAGCTCAACAACGTCACTGTTAAATACAATAAGGTATTAGAAGCGAAACGACGCCGATGTTACAGAGAAAACTGACATGTTAACGAGCGCATGTGTGTGAGAGTGAGTGAGAGGGAAAAAGAGCGGCCAAGGACGGGTCAAGCGGATCAACGCGCTGCAAGCAGCTCGCGGTGTTCGCAACGTAACCTCCTCCATAGCGCCTGCTACACTTCTTTACCCAGACAGCGGTAGAATCGCTTTTCTATTGCGTAAAATCACGGTTATAGAAACAATACAGTCGCGCACACTCGCCGGTATGTGAGCCGTCCTCAGACTGAGGACACGAAGCGAACATTAACATTCAGCTGACTCTTCTTTGAGTTAACATTAGCTAGTGTTAGCAATAAGTACTATTAACACGATGCACACGTTCAAAAAAACAAAAAGCTGCGCCAACAAATAATCCACAAGCTTTCGAGTATTAACAATTCCCACAAAGATAACTAGGCTAACAGTTACTCATCATACTAACCGTTCCACTTGGAGTCCAGTTGCTTCCAAGTTAGCGTACCGTGCTGCCGATGCCTGCTCGTCCCGCCAGGTGTAGAACCCCAAGGACGCAAGTTACATGACGCTGGTCTTGTCACCTGACCAGGCAGGTTTTTGAATTAGCCCCCTCCCCTTTCTTATAAAAGTAAACATACCAAGTTATCTCTGCTAAACCCAGTGCCGGCCCTGAGTAATTTGGTGCCCTAGGCAAGATTTTAGCTGGCGCCCCCTTGCATCGCAGCAGTCAATTTCACAATGAACTTTCATACAATCACAAAGAAACTGCACGTTTGTATTCAAGATTTTATTTCTTTGAGTAAAAAATATCAGTGCAAATAAAAACAGTGCAAGCTATCATTCTTTTTGGAGTACATCAGCCAGCTCCTTTTGATTTTTCCCCATTAACTAAGACTCTTTTAAAAAAGTCATGTTGTTGACACCTTCTCCCATCGTTGTTTTGGGGAAATGTGTAACTGTTTTTTGTTTGAAATGGTCCTCTGTGAACTAACTCTCTTCTTACTTTGTCTGTAAGAGATGGCCAGTCAGCAGGGTCTATAGGTGCAGCCTTTAGTCCTGATGCTGTGTCACTAGGCTGTGCAGAGGTAGACGGGACAGCAGCACCTGATGCTGTGTCACTGGGGGTGGTACTGAAATATTTTAAAAGTGCATCTGAAGAGAGAAGAGAAGTATATGTGACGACTGCATGTTACATTTGAATAAAAAAACAGATGCTTGGTGTGCTATACATGAGACTAATATAGACTAATAATGAAAATGTCAGTCTAACCAGAGTGCAAAAACCAGTAAAGTGCAGTGAAATGAATATATATGTATATATAGCCTATGAATGATATGGGACAGCTAAGGTATGAAATAGTAACAGTAATACACTTTAACTGCACTTTAACACTGATGTAAACTTTAACAAACATAAACTGTGACACATAAAACCAAAGGCTTACAACCACCTTATTACAAAGGGGACGGACAACTAAAAGCATTTTAACTGACATACAAGCAGGAAAGACACCTGTAAAATAACACCTGAACAGGCCTAACGTTAAGTTTCCAAACGTCCCTGATGAATTTATGTTGCTGTGGGCTTATATAATATTTCGAAATAATAGTAATAATGGCAGAAGACAGAAGTAGTATTTATGTATATATATATATATATATATATATATATACACACATTTATTTTTTTTTTTATTTTATTTTTTTTTCCGTTTTCGGCGCCCCCTGCGGATGACGGCGCCCCTAGCATTTGCCTATACTGCCTATGCCCAGGGCCGGCTCTGGCTAAACCTGATTAGTGCAATTGATCAGTCAGTCAGTCAGTCATCATCTACCGCTTTATCCTCCACCAGAGGGTCGCGGGGGGGCTGTGCCAATCTCAGCTACATCGGGCGATAGGCGGGGTACACCCTGGACAGTTCGCCAGTCCATCGCAGGGCCACATACACAGATACACAGTGGATTCACGTTTATTATTATATTCACAAAAGACCAGTTTTTATGCCGGTCGTATCATTTTATTTTGTTTTTTATTCATTTATTTTTGTATTAAAGGCCGGTCCTGAAAATATTGTCTGACATTAAACCGGTCCGCGGCCCGGGGGTTGAGGACCGCTGCTGTAGAGGATCAGTCTTTACACAAAGATCAGCGACCACAGGCTGTAAACCTGAAATCATTCCCATCACTCCAGACTCTGGAGGTCACACTGACACTGAGGCTGCTTTGTGATCAAAGTGTCTAAACAAAGACCATCATCAGTGATCATGTGATGTTTGTGTTTGCAGAGGTCAGAACCAGAGACAGAGAGCAGAGTCTCCAGGACCCAGCGGTCTGTCTGTGAAGAGTGACTGGTCTATGGACCCACCTTATAACTTCAGTCATGAACCTGGAGCCTCAGAGACAAAGTAAGAGACTCAATAAATAATGCTCTCAAATCAATATGATATGCTCTTGAATTAAGATAAGAAATAACCTCCATCTGTTGGAGGGAAACTTCCAAACTTCAGAGCAGCTCTGAAAGCAGCTTCACATCAACAGCTCATTTCTTTTATTTGTGGTTCAAATTGAATTTGACTGGACTTTTGTGAAGGAAGAAGAACTAAATGTGTGTGTGCGCAACAGACTGAACTGAACTGATTCAGAATCTGATGAAACGGATCAATGAGTCAAACCATTGACGAGTCAGAGAGAGTGTGAGGATGAGCCTCAGGGTTAGACCTTTACAACAGTCCATCAGAACCACTGTGAGACAAAGCTGTAAGGATGTCTTCACAGAGACATGCCCACCTGTCCCTGACGTGTCAGTGATAAAGAAATGTCTCCACAGAGACATGTCCGCCTGTCCCCGTCATGTCAGTGATAAAGAAATGTCTTCACAGAGACCAGTTTGCTGTTTCTGTGGACGAGCAGACGTCCCGCTGTCCTCTGTGTCAGGACGTCCTGAAGGATCCAGTCTCCACCAGCTGCGGTCACCGGTTCTGCAGACTCTGCATCTCCTCATACTGGGACCAGTCTGGTCCACCAGGAGACTCCTGCTGTCCCCAGTGTGGGAAAAGACCCAGGACAGGACGTGGACCACAGAGCATCCGTGAGTAAGACTCATAAGGAGAGCAGCTCCCATCAGCACTAGTAGACTTTAGAAATGGAAAAACAGGAGAAAACTGTTTAAAAGTTAAAAATGTGACTCATGTTAACTCCATGATGGAGTTTAACTCTCTGCTGCCCCCTGCAGGTTGAAGAAATGAAGGTTTCCCCTCATTTTGCTGCTTTTCTCTCATGATTGTTCTCTTGTATGCAGATGATACTCTTTCCTTCACAATCATCACAGTTCTTCTAGAATGATTCAGTCTTTCAGAATAAAGTTATTCAAGTCATTACAGTGAAAATCTAGTTTTTCATTTGACAACAAACAACATAAAACAACAACGTCACAGAAAAACATGACACTGATGAAAATAATCCTCAGCTGCTCACATTCTTTGTCTCTTGTCTTTCAGCAGATGTTGGTCTGCAGAAAGTTCTAGATGAACATAAGATCAGTCTGAGGAGCAGATTTGAACATGTGACTGAAGGAACTGAAGGAACAGGAAGTAGAACCCTCCTGAACAGGATCTTCACTGAGCTCTACATCACAGAGGGACAGAGTGAAGAGGTTAATACTCAACATGAGGTGATGCAGCTGGAGACGACCTCCAAGAAGAAGACGGACCAGGACACTCCCATCAAGTGCTGCGACATCTTTAAAGCCTTACCTGACCAGCAGGGGAGCATCAGAGTTGTCCTGACCAACGGCGTCGCTGGTGTTGGAAAAACCTTCTCGGTGCAGAAGTTCACTCTGGACTGGGCCGAGGGTTTGGAAAACCAGGATGTGAATCTGCTGATTGTGCTCTCGTTCAGGGAGCTGAACCTGATCAGAGATCAGCAGCACAGTCTTCTCACGCTGCTCCATGTTTTCCATCCAACATTAGAGAAGGTCAGAGCAGAGGAGCTCGCTGTCTGTAAACCTTTGTTCATCTTTGACGGCCTGGATGAAAGCAGACTCTCACTGGACTTCAGCAGCAGCACGCTGGTTTCTGACGTCACACACAGGTCATCAGTCAACGTGCTGCTGACCAACCTCATCCAGGGGAATCTGCTTCCCTCAGCTCTTGTCTGGATAACTTCTCGACCTGCGGCGGCCAATCAGATCCCTCCTAAATGTGTTGCCAGGGTAACAGAAGTACGAGGCTTCACTGACGACCAGAAGGACGAGTACTTCAGGAAGAGATCCAGAACTGATGATCTGTCCAGCAAAATCATCTCACACATCAAGACGTCCAGGAGCCTCCACATCATGTGTCAAGTCCCAGTCTTCTGCTGGATCAGTGCTACAGTTCTGGAGCACATGCTGACCACAGAGCAGAGAGGAGAGCTGCCCAAGACCCTGACAGACCTGTACTCACACTTCCTGCTGGTTCAGACAGAGAGGAAGAAGAACAAGTACGATAAAGGACATGAGACGAGTCCACGGGAGCTGATGGAGGCCGACAAGGACTTTCTTCTGAAGCTGGGGAGGCTGGCCTTTGAACATCTGCAGAAAGGAGACATCATGTTTTACCAAGAAGACCTGGAGCGGTGTGGTCTAAGTGTGACAGAGGCTTCGGTGTACTCAGGAGTTTGTACAGAGATCTTTAGAAGAGAGAGCGTGATCTTCCAGAAATCAGTCTACTGCTTTGTTCATCTGAGTGTTCAGGAGTTTCTGGCTGCAGTCTACATGTTCCACTGTTTCACCAGCAGGAAAACAGAGGTACTGCAGTACTTCTTCAGACAAGAAGATAAAGACAGGAAGACAGAGGTACTGCAGGACTTCTTTAGAAAAAAAGACAGTACGAAAAAGTCACTGAAAATGTTGCTGCAGGACTTCTTCAGAAAAAAAGTTGATGATGATGATGATGGTGGTTACACTCCTCTGGATGTGTTCCTGAAATCAGCCATGGAGAAATCCCTTCAAAGTGAAAATGGTCACCTGGACCTGTTTGTTCGCTTCCTTCATGGACTCTGTCTGGAGTCCAACCACAGACTCTTAAGAGGTCTGCTGGGTCAGACTCAGAACAGTCCAAAAATCATCCAGAGGGTCATTGAGAACCTGAAGGAGATGAACACAGAGAACATCTCACCTGACAGAAGCATCAACATCTTCCACTGTCTGACAGAGATGAAAGAGCAATCAGTGCATCAGGAGATCAAAAAGTTCATGAAGTCAAAGAACAGAGGACAGGGACTCTCTGAGATCCACTGCTCAGCTCTGGCATACATGCTGCAGATGTCTGAGGAGGTTCTGGATGAGTTGGACCTGAGCAAGTACAGAACATCAGTCCAGGGGAAACAGAGACTCATTCCAGCTGTGAGGAACTGCAGGAAGGCTCGGTGAGTTCAGACATGATCAATAACATCATCAGTCAGTGATGATTCATGGTTTGGTTTATCAAATACACACAGAAGTCAGTTCTTCTCATTCTTCTCAGTTTGTTTCTGGAGATGTTTTAAATGATGAAAGTGAAGATTTGTCAGCTGGTTGTGATTCTTGTTTTGAACTGAATGAAAACACCAAATCACAACATTCTCTCAAGTCTCTGTTCATGATAAGACAGAAAGACAAGAGAAACCAACAGTTCACACAATGAACAAACACTAGGGGGCAGTGGAGAGAAAATCTGTGACAGAACCAGACTCAAACATGTGCAGCATCTGCCTCGACCGGTTGTGGTGAAAGGACAAAATGGAGGACAGAGGAGAGGAGGGGGAGAGAAAGTGAAAGAGGGAGGTGAGGTAGAGACAGAAGAGAGAGACCAGGAGCAGAAATATAACAGTTGTGTCAGCTTCTAAGTTTAAACAGGACTTATGACATTTTTATACAACTACAATGTTATTGATGTTCTATTAATGAGACATAAACATTAGACTGATATCAACTTTAATTATAGTATCATATTAATAATAATAACAATACTACTGGTTTCAAGCAGCAACTTTGTCTAAAGTCTCATCTTTTATTCTTTATTCAGGTTGAGGGGCTGCAGTTTGACAGAGATCAGCTGTTCTTCTCTGGTCTCAGCTCTGAAGTCCAACCCCTCACACCTGAGAGACCTGGACCTGAGTCATAACCAGCTGCAGGATTCAGGAGTGAAGCTGCTGTGTTCTGGACTGGAGAGTCCACATTGTAGACTGGAGACTCTGAGGTGAGTTCACTGACTCTCTGTTACTGTTGTAAATGTCAGATGTTTCATCCACAACTGAAAGTCATTCATGTTGTCACATGAGTTGAATCAGTGATGGTTGTTCCATGTTTCCACTTTTTCTTCCCTCAGATGTAGAATCAGGATCTTTTCACAGCTGACGTGTTTTTTGTTTTCTAAAGTGTTTCAGTCGCTGTAGTTTTCACGTCAGTCGCAGCTTTGACCTTTTCTGACTGAACTTGATGTTTTTCACTTTCTCCTCTGACACGTTCACATGTAGCCAATGAGAATGAGTGTTGTTGATGATGTCACAGCTGTGACTGTTTACAAACAAACAGGAGCGTCCTCGGTTGGCTCAAGATGGCGACCTGGGCGGTTGGAGTGCGGTGAGCTCCCAAACTATAAGTTGTACCACGTCAAAAAACGGCAACTAAACCAACTATTATGACTGCTGTGGCTACTCTGTGAGGATAGAGAGGATAATAAAATATTTTAATTAAACATTTTGAAAAATAATTAAATGTTAATTCATTCTAGAACGGGGCACCACCCTGAAAACAGGGAAAAGACAATCAATCTATGCCTTTAAAATCAGTCTTAAATAATCACTGTAATTGACTACGATATCAAAGATATCCCAATTTAACAGTATTGAAGGTATGAATCCGAGCACAGACCCTCTCAACCCCCATTTGTCACTGTATTCATGTACAAAAGACACAGAGCATTCCTTCAGGTTAATAAAAGTAACAATTTATTAAATCAAACATTGAAATCAATTAAACAATCATGTTCACTAAAAGTGAACATTAATGTAGAATGAAAATCTATTGGTTGAATCAACAAATATCACTTGCTAAGCTACAACAACACAGGCTATATACAACATAAACACCAATATGTGTGTGTGTGTGTGTGTGTGTGTGAGTGTAACATGAGACAAAGATAAGACATGGGAGCGAGGCCGGCTCTACGCAGGGGCAAGAGGGGGCAGAGCCCCCTTAAATAAATGTCTTGCCCCCTCAAATCGAAATTTTGGAAGTTGAGAAAGCACATTTTAATATACTCACACAATTAATATACATTACAAGTTGACAAAATAATCTGCAGTAGCGGAAAAATCCGCCGAAAAAGGGACACACACGATACAGTGTCGGCTTTCCTCTCATCTCTCTGTCCCTCCGCTGTGCTTGTATTGACAGGCTGCTCTTACCTGCTTTTTACACACACACACACACACAGACACACACACGCACACACCCCACAGTATGAAATGAGCCAAGACGTAGCCTGACAGTTTGTGCCACGGAGTGGGTTAGACTTTGAAGGAGCAGCGTTCCAAGCACAGAGATGAGTGCCCATGTCCACTGCATGTGACAAACTGAAGACAGGTGACCTGTGTCTGACGGACCCCTACGTAAAGCCCCGCCCCAGGCTGTAGTTGTGTACTGTTTTTTTTTTTATAATCACAGCGGTTTTTATTGACTATAGTGTGTGAAGTCCTATTTTAGGTTAAAATTTATTTGAGAATTAGGCCATCCACTTAAGATAAATGTTATGTTGTTGGTTGAAAAAATCTGGATCAAGGATGTTTTATTTTATTTTATTTTATTCATTTATTTTATTTTTATTTTTCAGTTCCCCCCCTGAGGGATTGCCACCTTATTGTGGTCAGGGGGTTTGGTGCCTCGGTGACCTTAAGAGCTATACCAGCAGGAGCTTAGTCTTCAGGTGGGACACCCAAGTTGGACAGGTCTGAAGGTAGAGGCCTGACAAAGTGCAATCCACTTCTCCAGGTTGGGGTTGGACACATAGACCCCTTTTAATAAAGAAGGCATTGTTACTATAAGCACAGAAAAAAAGGTGCTGGAGCATGATGTGTACACATGATGCCCTCTTCACATTTCTGACTGCCCCCTCATATATGCCTGCCTAGAACCGGCCCTGCATGGGAGTGACGCGGTTGGCCGAGCAAAGCCACTCCCACTTCCGACACCAAAGTGGAGAAGGCATGCGCAGTAGCAGTGACTGTAGACGCACGCTTCCACCAAAGATGGCGCCAGAAACACATTAACACGAGGTCGCAGATCTTGGGTCGAACATGTGATAGAATGGCTGCAGAGACACGTGTTCGACACAAGATGGCGCCTATGAGGAGACTCTCGTTCAAGAATGAAAAAGAGAGAGTGAGTGAGTGAGAAAGAGAGTGAGTGAG